>NW_009210332.1:45843-46059 GCF_000690835.1 Fulmarus glacialis
AGCTGTGGCACTGGGGAGTTGGGTTACACAGAGAAGCACGCGGACTCTGTCATGGCGGAGCATCTGTTGTGCCACGGCACAAGCATGGACCGAGTTGCTTGGGCGCTACCTCTGACTTGCTCTGTGGAGGTAACGGTGGCTGGGTGTTGTACTGTGTCCCTGGTACTCCCGAAAGGGGAGAGTGGGTGTGTTGATAACCAGCTTGCTTAGATGAAA
>NW_009210332.1:46103-48425 GCF_000690835.1 Fulmarus glacialis
CTCTGACAAGAGAGTTGTGACTTAAGTCAGCTAAACTGCAGCCCAAACTTAAGAGAGCTAGTTGCTGTATGATAATGCTAATTTATAAAAGCTTACTTTTTTTTGCTGGTTTTGGGTTTGGTTTTTTTTTAAACAAGTGAAGCAAAGCAGATACTCTTATGGTCATTGAAATATGCACCACTGTTATTAAATAGTTAGGGGGAAATGAGTGTCAGACAGACTCCAACTTCTACAGCCTTCTATTGCTGTGCTATCCAGCTGGTTTTTAGCAGTGTGCATGGCTGGTATGCCAGCTACAGCATTGCCTCCAAACGATGCCTGAAAGCAAGCTGCTATTGCTGAGGGTCACAGGGATAAATGCCTTGGGAAAGGTAAAAGACTGAAATGGTCAAAGACAAATGTTACAGCTATTATTTGCTTGTGTAGTTAAAGGTGATGGGCAGGTAAGAACTGTATCTGAGTGGAGCTGGATGGATGCTGCCTTCTCCTCAGCTCTACTGCCAGGGGTGATGTGCTTTGCTTTTGCTTCTTGTCAATCCCACTGGTGTAAGAAAGCAAGTAGCTGGGAAACTGGAACTGTAAAAGCATCCCCTAATGTACCATGGGGTTTGACAGGTAAGTGGAGGGGTGGGCTGCTGTCAGGGATGGACTGAGAGTGTCTGTACAATGTGCAGGCATCATTAAAGTGAAGTATCTGATGTGAGTACAGGGTTCAATCATATAATAATAAAGTAAATGTGTTTAAAAAAAAAAAACAAACTACTGTGGTTCTGGTGCAAGACTTTATTGCGCTCGAGTTATGGAACAGCATCTTCCTTGCACAGTAAGTACCCATGGAAGGGGACATGACAGGGAGGGGGACAATGACAAGTGGGGGGGGCCCCACGTGTGGCACAAGATGCATGTGTGAGTTATGGTGTGTGTGGGGGGTGTGGGGCACAGGAGTGTGGTGTGTTGGGTGAGTGTGCAATGGGCACGTGTTGCGTCACATGTGGCCATATGTTCAGGGGACTGGGACTGTGGTGTCATGAGTAGCATGTGGAGCATCATGCATGTGCAGTGTCATGTGTGGCATGCAACATGCCTTTGTTGTGCATCATGTCTGCAAGCACCTGTGTGGTGTCACATGCGGCATCATAAATGTGGTGTGTTGTGGATGTGCAGCATGTATGGGGTGTGATGTGTGTGCAGCACCTGTGCCGTGTCACTGTCCTGGGGCCAAGCCCTCTGCTCTTCCTCCTCATGGCAGCACATCTGCAAAAACCTAAATCCAAAGCAAAGTTAATAGAGACATTCCTTTGTAACTCTGCTAGCCCACGGGGGGAGAAAGTCTTGAAAGCATCTACGCTAGTCAGGAACCAAAAACTCACTGGGCTTTGGCTCTGGAGCTGTGTGGATGCTTTTGACCATTCACCCTATATTCTTACATGATAACAGAGGAACATCGCTGGGAGGCACTAAGTGCTTGCTTTCAGCCCCCTCACCTTAGCGTCACAACTCTGATTTATACCCCCTCATCAACTGGACCGCAAGTCTTTGTTTTTTGCCATTTTAACTTAGCTGAAAGAAAACCATGTATACATGATATCATGCTGAATGTTAGAAGAATTTTGTTTATTTACAAAGCAGCTCTGTCAATTTGTTATTAGTAACGTGTATTTAAAATACACAATAATAATAAATAAGGGGGGGCAGGGGGTGCTATTCGCACCTCACTTACTTAAACAGCAAGACAAACCACATGGTAACAATTTCCTTCCCTCCTTTGCAGTCCTTCAAAGGTCTTCCAGTGTTTCACCATCCACCAGAAAAGGCCAATTTGGGCTGCTGGGCATGTGCAGAGGGGATTTCTTCGGTGAAACTCCTTGCACAGAGGCTGTGGGCTCAGCTGCTGCCTGAAACAAGAGTCATATATTAGAAAAGCTACAAAGCTTTGACCCAATGGCTGCTGCATCTTCTGCACCCATTTAAAGCACTGCGGCCCTTTCTCAACCTGGCAAGGAAGTCAGGCATTTGATTTTTTTTTTTTTTAAATATGCGCATGTACATAAATGCCATTATATATATATATATACACACACACAGCCACACATTATACATGTAAATTACATGTATATACACATATGGATAGATAGATGAAGATAGACATATGCTTGACTAAAAAAGACACTTGGAGTGGCAATTAACAACCGAGCACTTAATTACCCAGTTCAGTGATGGGCTGCAATCCTGTGCGCCTCACAGTCCCAGCTAGTAAGTTAAAATGCAACCTTTTCTGTTTTATCCTGCGTGACAAATCTAACCCTGCTAAAGGCCAGCAGC
>NW_009210332.1:48441-48888 GCF_000690835.1 Fulmarus glacialis
GACCCGTTTCCACCTCAGCAGCTAAAACTGTGGCCAGTGACATTTCAAAGCCCCCCTGTCACAATTTTTAGGAAACAACATGAGGGCGAGGAGACAGCAGGAGTGGGGAAAGCTGCATTTCCAGAGACACAATAGTTGCCAGTGGCACACAAGAGGTTCCCAGCCCCTGCTCTGGGGCAAGGATTGGGGGTGCCAGGCTCCACCGCCTCTGGGGACATGGGAGATGGCTCGTGCCACTCAGCTAAAGCCTGGGTCAATGGCCCATCATTTCTTCCTGTGGTTTGTCCCATCCCAACACCTTCCTTCCCCTGACCCAGGCTCAGGTACTCAGCTCCTGGTTGAGACACAAGCATTAGGTCAGCATTTGTAGTTGAAGTGTATTCAGCACCTACTGAAACTGCCACAGCCCTTTATATATAAATAATAATACATACTATTATATATAAT
>NW_009210333.1:0-260 GCF_000690835.1 Fulmarus glacialis
GCGAGCGCAGCCCGCTCCGCCGCTCCCACGCTCCCCGGCCAACGCCGATGCTAAATCCGGCCTTTCCCATCTCCCTCGCAGCTGGCCGAGGTGCCCCTGCTCCCATCCCGGCGGCCTCGGCTTCCCTCCCGGGGGACATTTCCCATCCTGACACCTTCCCCCTTTTCCCCATCCTCTTCCTCCCACCCATCGCAACCTCCATCCCCACCCGAGAGCGGAGCCGAGCAGCCCCCATCAACGGGCCGAACTGGCTTCGGCTG
>NW_009210333.1:435-1490 GCF_000690835.1 Fulmarus glacialis
CACCCCGTCCCACTGCGGGAAGCATCGGCCATGCCACGGAAGCAAGGAAGGGTTTGAGCAGAGCTGGAAAATGGGGTGTTCATGCAGGCGTGCAGCAAAGCTGGTCAAAAATAGGGTCCCGCAGCGGTTTTGGGGGGGCTGCGGCTCATGCTTAGAGGATGAGATGCTACAGGGTAGCCCGGATCGCCCCCCTCCCGACCTCTAGCACCGCGTGTGCCCTGTCGCCGGGTCATGCACCTACGCCAAGAGCATTGTATCATCCCCGGGACAGCACAAACAACCTTCAGCCGCCACCAGAAAAACACAGGCTGATGCATTTTGGCATGCGATGCTGCGCCTCCGCCCATCCTCCCGCCCGGCAGCCCTCCGGCCCTGGGGCCGCCGGCAAAAACAGCCCCGCGGCCCTTTGGAAACCCCGTGGAGCAACAACGCTGTCGCAACGGGGTGGGCGGAAACGGTACCCGGCGAGGCTGAAGAGCACGAAACTGCGCTAGGAACCCGCAAGGGCGCTTGTGGCCTCGGAGAGTGGGTGATGCTCGGGGGGCCCCTTGCCTGGACCCTGAGCTTGGGTCATCTTCCGTGTCCTTGCATGGGGAGGATGCAGGATAGGGGCCAGGATGCTGAGTGCCTCCAAGTCATGGAGAGAGTTGGCAGCCCCCCGGGGTGATTCCTCCCACCCCAAGCAATGGGATGGACCAAGGATCCCCAAAGATCTTGGAAAGGCTTAAATTTAGGGGGCTGAGATGAACCAGGCAAGTCCCAGCTCAACAAGGAGACCCGGCCGTGAGCCGGAGCCCGTCCATTCCCAAACCCGCTCCCAGCCGTGGGGAAGGGGCTCCACTCCGCTCCCCCTGCCCGGCGATGCCCCGGGGCCAGTCTGCTGCTGCCAACCCCCCCCCTCAGTGCTCATAATTAAGTATAATCTAGCGGAATTTCATCCCGCGGCCACTGTTGTCGCATCTGGAGGCTGGTGTGGTCTGCTCGTAGCCGTGCTTCATTTCCAAGCAACCACAAGAGTTTTCCATCCTCTTTTGATTAGCGTGCGGTTCCCCCCC
>NW_009210334.1:0-15491 GCF_000690835.1 Fulmarus glacialis
GGCAGATCGGTGGAGCTACAGGGGACTGCTGTGAAACTAAAAATTTCCACCCTCCAGAAGTCAGCAGAGCCAGAAGAAAAAGAGAAAGAAGCTTTTACAAAGCAGTTTGCAGAGGGGGTGAGTCCACCATCACCCCATTCTGCAAGTGGGGAAACTGAGGCAGGGATTGGGGAAACCATTTGCCAGTGGTCACCTAGCAGAGAAATGCAGCTAGGTCTCAGGGTGCCTGGTCAGGACTGGGCCAAGTGCAGTGTTAGCACCAAGTTACTGCCTTTATCCCAGGTACTTTCAGCCTTGGGGCTGTGATGGATAAACATTTACTGTGCTCTCTGTGCAAAACAAAAACAGAAGTGGCAAGGTAGGGTAGAGGAAAAGAAAAGGCACCAAGGCATGGGAAGCTGCGCACAGTTCTTCTACCACTCACCAAAGGGTTGGCCAGAAGCCAGATTTTAATTTTTGAAAGCTTTCCTGGGGAGAAAAAGACAAATAAAACACTGAACAAGGCCAAACCAAACCCATTGGCTGTGGAAATCCAAATGTTTTAAGTTTATTCTCATTTAACCTCTATAAAAATATGTGAAATGGAAAAAGAAATCTGCTTTCTTATGACCCAATAAGTCAAGAGTTAGTGTTTCATAAAATGGTCCAACAAGATCCAGTGTCTCGGAGATGAAGCTGGACGGTGGCATCTAGACAGGAGATGCTCTTTTCCATAGTGAGGGCAGTAACAACCAGGTCCCCTTAGCAGGTCCAGGGTGGCTTCTCCACTGCCAAAGGCCAGCAGATGAGTGGATGTGTAGCTAAAAGAAAAGTTGCCCTGGTGATGGGTATGTAACAGCTGGTGCTTAGAGAGGCGCTTTGGTCTGTGTTATGAGAAATGTCAAATTACACAATTAAATCAGTCCCTGTTGGTTTTAAGCCTTATGGATCTGTAATCCTAAGGGTGCACTGATGGATTTACTGCCATTTCACCAGCACTCGTTACGAGAGTATTTTGTTCCAAGACACTAACTAGAGCAAAGGGGCTGTAAATTGCACCCATGCATCAGCCCCGGCAGAAGAGGATCTGATGCTGTAGAGGGACCAAAGGGGACAGCGTGGCTGAAGCAGAGGCTTCCCACTGGCTGTGTGGCCTCAGGGGGCTTTGAAATGAGGATATGAGAAGCACTGGGGCTTCAGTGAGCCTCCAGCAATCCCAGGGATGGGGTAGAGCATTGCTTCTCCTCTCTTTGCAGGCTGAAGTTTTCTCCTGGCAGCACGCTGCACCCACACCTGGAACGTCCCTGGCTGTGTCCATGCCTGCACTTGTCCTGCCAGAAATAAGATTTCATGTAGGAGAGATGTGCTTCCAGTTCACCCTGGCATGGACAGAAAGGAAAAACAGCCACAAAACTTGCTCATCTTGAGCTTTTGCAGACGTGGGACCAGCCATGGACCCAACTCCCATGTTCAGCTGCAAAAACAGCTCCCTGTATCCAGTCTCAGTCCTGCTCCCGCTTCATCCCCAGCATACCCCCACCAAATTCCACTTCCCAGCATCCGTGTAGTGGGTGCTCCCGGCCGCAGGCAGGGATCACGGTAGTGGCACTGCGTAGCCGCATGCCCCGGGCCACAGCTAAGGACAGAGCTGGAGAAACCTCCACCCAAAGCTGGCTCTGCTGCTCTGCTCAGCTCTCATTTTAGCTTGGCAGCCCCTGCCCGGGAGTTACATATTTTATCCCCAGAGTGCCAAGCTGCTCCATCCCCAGGCTGCGTTCAGGGATTGGCATGCAAATAAGCCCACTGCTGCCTCAGACTGTGATAATTAAAAGTGAAGTTGTAAAGCAAGCGGCATCAATTTTTGGTGCATGTCCCCAGCAACACATGGTGATTGGACTGAGTTAGGAGACATTTCCAGCTACGCAGCAAACTCTAAATAGCCTGGAGAGAATACACGGGAATTTAGCTTGTGCAGCAATTTCAGATGTCAAAACAAGTTTCCTTGTTAATATGAAACTATTTGGACTTTGCATTTTTAATTAAGGCTTTTAATTATCCAACTGTATTTTATTAGCTTTTATGAAGACAGCTGCTTTAAACGCTATAAGCCAAATCTGTGCTCTGAAGCACTACTTGTCCGAGACAGGGTTTCAGTTGTGAACAGCCTTCATTGTGAGTAAATGGGGTTGTTTAATTTGAACTAGAATTTACTGTCCTGGCTTGATTGAAACTCTTTTATGGCAGAGACAATAAATAGCCTCAGTGGGAGCATTCGTGCGCCCACGGCTGGGAGGGGATGCTGCGCTGGCAGCCTGGGGACTCGCCCGTCAGCCCTTTCCAGGGTGAGCATCAACTGCTTCTGGAAAGGGTTTCTCTGCCCACCTCACCTCCCTTCTCACATTGTTTTGCCTTTGAACACTAGACTGAGACTGAGAGGTCCTGGGTGGAAGCCTCTTGCACCCTTGTGATGGGTTTTGAGGTGCCGAGGCCCCGGAGCTGGTGCTGCTGGTGGGTCCCTGCAGCGCAGCGGAGTCGCCCTCTCCAGCGCAGGGGCTCTGGGGAACTCGCTGGGCTCTGGTCTGCAGGAGGTCGGGCTTCACAGCTGGTCTTCTCCCGTGCCTGCTCTCCAGTACTGTGATCACAGACTATCAAGCAATAGCTAACACTTGTGGTCCTGTTCGTAACATGGATTACTTATTCATTGGGATCATGGTATTTACAACTGCAGTGTGGCCTCTCCTGGTTTACAGCATGGCAATAGTTTAACAGCTTGTAGAAGCCTTTATGTCCCGCCTGTGCAGGAGAAGAAGCAAAGAAGAACAGCATACCTGCATACAATTGCAAGGGAAGAGCTGGCAGTCAGGACAGGGTTTCTGGCTGGAGCGCAGCCTTGTGCTGAGCTCAGCGCCATGTTCACGGAGAGCGCTTCGGTTAGAGCCCTTACTCTTCATCACTGTCAAAAATCAGCAAAACGTACTAAATCATCTGTAATTTGGCAAGAAGAAAGGCAAAGCAGGCAGCTTTTAAGCACTGATGCAGGTCAATCCATAGCTAGTGAGACCCAGCAGGATCACGGGCTGAAGCGACGATAGCTGCGCACGAAGCTGAAAAGGGCAGCTCAAGAGCCCGCGTGCGCGTTCCTGCGTTAGAGGACAGATCAAAAGCCTTGGTGCCGGGCAGGACTGTTCTCTCCAGACCTGCGCGTAGCTGCTGGCGATGAACTTTCTTCTGTCCTCGTTTGCGTTTCAGGGGAGCTTAAGCTGGGATTGATACGGGCGGAATATTGTTCCAAAGAGATGCCACTACCCAGCATGGTATGTAGGGGCCAAAAGGACAGCAACGCACACACTGTTAATGTACACGTCTACACGCTTGTGCCTGGGCTGGAAGATCAATGAATTGAGTGTCTGCTGGCTTACCTCGGACCAAGGCCTGTGCTGGCAATTTGTACCTGTGGAGCATTGCAGTGCAGATGACAGATGGATTCCTCCAACAGGTGGATTCAGAAGTATCTCCCATTTATCCCATCCCCAGTGAAAGCTGCTGGTGCACTGAGGGCTGTACTGTCCCTGGGGATATTTTTTTCTCTGATGTTAGCATCCGTGTCCTGCAGTGCGCTGGGAAGGGCACTGATGCTCAGGCAGGGGCACATCCCAGGAGAGCTCTGGGTGGAAATGACAATCAGTGATGGGGATAGTGTCCAGCTGGCAGGTGACACATGTAAACAGAACAAGAGCACAGGGACTTGGTTGGGCTGGGACTAGGGCAGAGGGAGGCTCTAAAAATCTTATGATCTGAGACCTGGTCAAAGTCCAGCTGTCTGGCCCTTAGCAGGGACCCAGTTGGGCAGCTCTGCTGTGGCCTGGTGGGCTTATTGGCCTCGTTAAGAAAACGCCAGTCATCATTTGGTGTGATTTCATTCATCTTTCCTTTTCCCTGCCTGGTCTGAGCCTGATGCTAACACCAAAACTCAACCAGCCCTTCTCCGGCACGGGGCTGGAAGGAGCCAGTGCCATGAGCATGCAGAAGCTGCTCCTCCTGGGTGAGCCGTACATGGGGGACTCGGCTTCTTGTTGCTGCTGGTCTCTTCACCGGAGAGTGGGGTTGTAAGAGGGAGGAGAAGACTGAAAGGAGAAATGAGAAAGCTAATGAACTTGAAAAATGGATGCAAGAAAGGAGTGAAAGTGGAAGGGAACAGGCTTGTTGTCACTTAATAAACATGTTCCTGCTGCTGACAGCGTCGCCCGCTTGATTTGTATGGGGAGTTTTGAGAGGAAAGCAAGCACCGGGCTGCGGCTCTGCGGGGACGCCCCGGGGAGCGGGGAGCTGCCTTCCCGGGGGGTCAACAGGATACCCAAAGGGTGGGTCTGGAGCAGAAATTCTGACTTCACCCGGTCCTAATTGCGGAGTTACATCAGCCGCCGGGCTGGCTCCTCATCGGGAATGGTCTGGGGCCAGCAGCCCTGACCGGGGCAGTGACTGTGCTGCTGTGTGGGGAGAGGGCTGGGGCTGTCCCAGCGTTTTGCTGTCTAAAAGGCACCGAGGGTTGCAGAGGGACACGGGGATTTAAAAATCATGAGTGAATGGTCCTGTCGTTCACAGGCAGATCACTGCCGCAGTGAGCAGCGCCCTGTGATATCTGAGCTCTGCCCACGGGGCTGAATGTGGCAGGGACAGGGATGTCACTGTGCACACCAGCACGTGTTGGGGCTCTGCTCGTCCCGTGCTGCAGGGCTGGCTCTGCCCGAGCGCTGTGTCCTGGTAATGACAAACCGCCATGCCCCGCTCAGGGATGGCTCGTGTCTGCTGGGGTGGCATGGAGGTGGCTCAAGTGTGAGTGTCTGTTTGTCCCCAGAAGGATGCCCAGCTGCTGAGGGCTTGTCCCTGCTTCAGACTGTGAGGGGAGGAACCAATTTACCTATTAATAAAATGGCAGTAATGACCCTCTGCTACCCTACCGGGGCTGGAAAGACCTTACAAGGCCTGGCACTTTGCACAGCAGAGCAGGGTCTTGGGGCCATGGGTCCATCACACGAGTCCTACCTACAGAAAGCAGGGCGAGCATCGCTGTGCAGGGGAGCACTTGTTTCTCTGGAGGTTTCAGAGCTAAAGGCCAAACTGTTTGTTTTCCATGAAAAGCAGAGAAACCCCCCTGTGCACAGTCCGATGCCTCGAAGGAGACGGTTGTGCTCTCCTGCAAACAGCATCGTCCATGCTGGAGTGAAGAGCAGAGGGGTGGGGGGCTTCAAATCCCGCTTCTGCCTGGGAGAGCAGCATGTGTTGGGTCCTGTGCAGTCGGAGAGAAATAATAAAAGGACTTGCACCTGACCCCAAGTCTTCTCATGCTGAAGGAAGCAGCAGCAGGCTGAGCATCTCCAGGACGTGGAACTGAGACAGAGGTGAGAAGCAGCAATATTAGATACGCAGCACAGTTGCAGCAGAGGCAGGACCTTCCATCCCGCTCCATGGCGGTGCTCGGAGCATGTGAGATAATGTTTTTAGGGTACTTTGGTGTCTCTCAATCAAAAGGGGCTGGCCTGCAGGTGACACTCTGTGTAGGATGCTGGGACAAGATACAGGGAAGGAAGTACTTTGCAGACATGAGGATAAAGGCATTTGCTGAACGTTTTTCTAGAGTATTTGGGGTCAAATCGGGATGGGAAAGCAAGGTACCAGTGATCATTAAAAACCCACCCAGACCACATCCTTGTCACACCTCTGAAAATATTGCCCTGAAGCTGGTGAATGCCTCTTGCTTTACACTCGTGTGGGGGTGGACATGAGTCCCATTTGGACCTGCTGAGGAAGAGCAGCAATGAGATGATAAGGAGCTGATAAGATGAGCCGCCAGGGATGAGGGCCACGTGGGGAAGCTCATAAATCCTGGGCTGGGACCAGCAGTTACAGGCTGTTCAGGGTGAGCAGGATGACGACAACAGCAGCAAGACAGCAGGACCATTGGGGTCTCCGCAGCTCAAAATCCTGGGGAGAGCCGAGTGCTGGTGCTGGCTCGTGCACACAGTGTAGCAGCCTGGGGCCCACAGGGACCATGTGCAGGAGGTTGGGTGCTTTCAGGGTCTTTCCTCCAAAGAGCTCTGGAGCACAGATCAAGGCTTGTCTTTCTGGCTGCTGCATGGATGGTGGGTGAGCTTAGCCTTGGACAAGGCTGAGCTAGTGCTTAACTGGCAGTATGGACAGCCCCGGCTCTGCTGGAGCTGGGATGGGAGCTGGAGAGTTTCCAGTTTGCCTTGTTTGTCCAGGGCATGAGGATGGAGTGAAGATGATGTACTACTCTGTAAGTGTGTAAGAAGCACTCAGGAACACATGATGGTTTTAATGAAGTGAAGCATTTTGAAAAGGCCCCAATCTTGCCTGAAAAAAAATGTATTTTAATGATTCAGAAGAGTTGGAAGTTGTGAACAAATCTGGTGAGTTCCACTTCAGGCATTAAAGCTGGGTCAGAAAAAAGTACCAGGAAAGCCTGAATTCTGAACACTCAGCAATGAACCTGTTTCTATGCAAAAGTCTCTGTCATTAAGAAGAAATAAGGAGTTAGGAGGAAGTGGAGTGCTGGGTGTTTGCTATAAAGCAGAGCATGTCGGGATGGAGAGCGCAGCAGCGGCAGCTCCCTGGATATCCCCGCTGGGCTACCTCCGGGTGGTAGATCCTTTGTCCTTGGTCCTCTCTGCTCCCAAGGGTTAAAACAAATGTGTGACAGCCCTACCTTGCACGTGGCCTGGGTGTCCTGTTGCACCAGCCATCGTGGCTTGATCCTGCCTGGTTCTCAGTGCTGCTTTCCACGGGACTCCTGCAGCAAAGATGCTCTGGGACAGGGCAGGATCTCACCCCAGCAGCACCAAGGCTGTTAAGGAGACCCCAGGACTAGCAATACCCTTGCCAGCAAGTATTTGTGTGTCAATACCAAAAAGTGCCATGGGTTTTCCTTCTCCCTTTAACTGTCCCTTTTTTGTTTTTCCTTCCCCCTTGGGGGACCTTTAAGGGGAGGTTTCCAGAAAAAGATGCAGTATTCTGTGTCAGTATCTGGGCCGTGCTGCAGCTGAGAGCTCATAATGATGAAGATTTAATGCAAATCAAATGGACTTTTCATCTTAGCAGAAAAGTATTTACAGCCCATTAAGTAGATGGGAAAACTGGTCATTTTTTTTGGAGGGGAGCAGAGAAAAAAAAATAGTGCTGTGTAAAAAAGTGGCCACAAAAGGCTCTTAGCTTGAGAAATTTAGCCTGAGAAATTTATCAGCTTTGGGGATGGAAAACTCATCATTTATATATAAAAATATATCACTTTTAATTACACAGCCAACTTCAGCTTTACTCATTAGCTACTTACACTACTCTGCCAAGTTACACAGTGGCGAGCTGGCTGGAATATTTTATATGGCATTTTATCCTGGATCAGAAAAGTCAGCATACGGCTCCATCAGCCTTTGTTTTCCTGGGTCATAGGGTAGGGAAATGAATGCAAAAAAATGGAGAAAGGCTGGAAGATGGGATGGGAAGAGGAAGGTGAGTGCCTGGGGATGCGCTAATGTACACATTTGGGATGAGCAGCTCTGGTACACGTGGGTGCCTTTGGGTCTGCCGCTGTTTGCAGGCGGGTGCTCTGCTCCAAGGCAGTGCAGCCGGGGCTGATGGTGAGGTATCAGAGATGGGAGCATCCCGGGTGAGGGGGCTCCAGACTGCCTTTTTCAGGTCATCCTGTCTGACCCCCCTCCTTCACCTGGGTCACATCCCATCTCCTCCCAACTTATGCTTATGCCATCTTCAAATACCTCTGATAAGGCCCTGACTTGTTGCTGGGATAGCCGATTTCTGCACCTAATCACTCTCGCTTCTAAGACAGTTCTTCTTAATGCCTTGCCTGAAATATTTCCATTTGTAGCTTCAGGCCCCAGCACTCCTTGTTTTACCGTTTCCAGATCATTTGAATAATCCCCCTTTCTCCTTTGATGGTATTTCCCTGGAGGTATTTATAGCGTTATCACACTCCCCATTTAATCTCCTTTCTTACAGACTGTATAAAATGAAACTCCCCCATCTCCTCTCCTTCGCCTGCTGTGCCCTCTCAGCTTTGCGTGTTTGTGGCAGCTTGTTTTGAGATGTCTCCAGTTTGGGGTGACCCCTTTGATACCTCACGGGAAGCCACGGCCGAGGGCAGCCCACCCTGGTGCAGCAGTGCAGGGCTGTGCAGAGCCTGGGGGTCGCGCAGTCCCTTGGAGGGTTTGCAAAGGACCCTGTATAGTTTAGGGCATCTCCCCAGGTCAGGAGAGCTTTGCTGGGAAGCCCAGTGTGGTCTCAGCAGCGTGTCTATGTTGTTTGGTATGAACAGTGCTAAGATGACCCTAAAATGTGCCTGCTGTGCCAAGTACAGCAGCAGGTGATAGTGCACCCCAGCTAGCTGGATTTGCAGGAGATTGGTGGGGTGCAATGGGTTCTGCTTGTTCAGCCAGTGAACCTGTAGAGAGCTGCCAGCGGCGGGGGAATTTGGAGAGGATCTTCCTTTGAGATTTGGCATATTTTCTGAGAACAAAAGCCCCGGCAATGTGAGCTGCTCTGAGCATGGGGGACATTGGAAGGGCACCTCAGCACCCCCACGCCTGCTGCGAAACCACACAAATCAAATGCAGCCAAACAGAAGTCTGCCCTTCTTACCCATGGAAAAGATCAAGTAGAGCACAAAGAGTTTCAAAGATGACCCTTTTTGATCTCCTACTCCATCCTTCTCCCCTCCCTTCCTGTCCCTGGTAGCAGAAGAGCTCAATCCACTCACACTGAGCCAAGCTGTAGCCTCCAGCCCGCACGAGTAGGGAGCAGAGGGTGTCAGGGGCTGCACCAGTGGGAAATTTTAAATTCAAGCTCTTTTTCAGGGGCAAACCACATCTCTGGAAACAAAAGTCCTCCAGGAAATGTCTGCTTTCCCCCCCCCCCGCCCCTCAGAAACTGAAATGTGCATTTTTGCATTCTGGAAGAAAAGTAAAACAATTTTCAGTGAAAATGGAAAATAGTTGATATTTTTAGAACTTGCCCCAAAGGAGGGAGACCTTCACTCTTTTTCTTTACCTACAGTCTCCCAGGCCAAGCTGGATGATTGCACAAAGCTGCTGGAAGTCTGCAGAACCTGGCTTAGAGGTACGTGGCTTTACCTCTGTGATATGCCAGCTACAGAGGTCTTGTTTCTTCCTGGTCCAGCCACGATTGACATTATATCCCAGAGATAGGCTGAAGCAGAAGGGAACAGCAGAGAGCAGGACTACAGCAATACACAGTTCCTTTGCAGTTTGGGGAAGCCTGAAGCCATGGGCAGCAGTAGGGAATGGGGGGCTGCTCAGTGGAAAATGCCTGCACCAAGATGGATGTAATCCCCCCCAAAGGGCAAAACCAGATTACTGGGGAGAGGGAAAATAAACCTTTGAAATGCTTGTATCTAATCAGTAACTTTGAAAAGATATCACCCTGGCAGTGTGATACTGACTGACAGGAGGCTTTGAAACCAGGGCTGGGGAATATGGGTAGATGAATACAGCTTTTCCGCTTGAATGTGAAATAATCCCTTCAAATACAAAAAAAAATTTCCCTTCCCCACTTTCTGGCAAAGGAATTGGGAATGGGAACTTGCGGACAGGGTCCAGTGTAAATGTACAAACTGAAGATTCCTGCCGAAACAGAAAAGGAGAATTTGTGGTTCCCATGGCCAAGTTTTGGGTGGGAGCTGCCTGGTTTTGTAGTAGATGTCCCCGTTGCTGCGGCTGTATTTTTCCCCCACTGGAAACAGTACTCGCGGTGCAGGGCTGCCATGGCACTGGTGTCTGCAGGACAGGAGGCTGAGCGCGCTGCCTCATGTTCCTTTCTGGCTCATAGCACCCAACACCTTGTGTCACCCAGTAAACTGGAATTAATGGGCAAAGTTCACAGTAGCATCATTGTTTTGCATGTGTGGGATATTGAAGGCAGCCCTCCCTTTTTGCAGTTACCTAACTGGCAAGAAATCAAGGGACGCTCAGAGCAAAAAGGAAAAAAAAAAAACTGAACAAAAACCCCAAAAACCTCAAGTCTTATGTCAAACCTTAAGTCATATGACAGAGCAGTAAATAATGGATCTGGTGACCTAGACCTCCAAATATTTACATTCCCTTGGCTTGGCTGATAGCAGGGGTTCGTCTTACCATGTCTCACCTAATTAGCAGAGGGCTACAAGAATCCAGTGGTGGGTTCTGGTTTCTTTTTCACCTCGTTTGTAATGCATGCCGCTCTCTCGCTTGCCATGTAGTTTGCACATGGGTACATGTCAGCAATAACATATGGGCAAGGTGTGTGGTTACGCCCGGGGACTTGCAGGACTCAAACGCATCAGCAGCTTGGAGGCTGAGAACAAGTTCCTGCAGCCACCCAAGAAGGAGCTGGCCTTGATCCCCTTTTAGTTTCGATTGCAAAACCTGTCTGAGGGCTGCCAGAGATACAACATTCACAGTGGACTGTGAGCTCCCTGATTTTAGGACTCCTCCACCCCAGGGGCTCAGCTGGCTGTATCTGTGCTCCCAATAAAACCTTGCCCGTACTGCTGCCTGGGAACAGTTCCTGGTCCATGCTCTGCCCTGATCCGTGCCCAGGCATGGTTTGGGAGGGTGCTGGTTGGCATGGGTCAAAACCTGTGGTCAGGAATGTCATAAACAATCAAACTCTATAGATTGCAAGTTCTTGTTCAGGCCTGTGTCCTGGCTTGGTTTAGTTTACATGTACAAAGGGAACCTGCTGAGAGCAGGACCATTTTGTGCAGATGTAGGAACATGTGGTAGGAGACACGCACAGCTTAGATGATTAGAAAGAAAAGAATAAAAGAAGGTGGAACAGTAACTGGCTACAGTTGATCAAACTGCAGTGTGGTGAGTGGACAGAGGATGTCCAAGCTAGCTCCAGCCCAGCTGGTCTGGGTGTGGGTGCAGAGGAGCCGAACCCGTGTGGGGCTTGCTGTGGGGTGGTATCTCTCTGGTTGCACCAGAGATACCCGTGGGGAGGGGACGTGATTGCCTGATGCTGCCTGACCTGGCAGCAGAGAAACAGAGGCAGAACTAGCTCCAGGTCAGGACACCCAGTCAATGGAAACTTCTCTTCATTTTGAAAAATTCAACTTAATACTCTCCTTTTGATGGAAGCCTAACTAAATTCCTCAAACAGCTTTTAGAACAAATGGTTCTGAAATAGTTATGTGATGAAATTGTTAACATGACCAACAATGGTAGTTTGGGAGGAAAGGTTAAGTCTTCTTTACACCAATAGACAAGTTCTTTTGCAACACAAGCCCTCCAGGTCAGAGGTAGGAAATGCCAAAGCAGGAAAGAGGAATTTCTTTGGTTTTGTTTTGTTCTGTTTTTCTTTCTTTTTTTTTTTTTTCCCCATGGCATATCCTTACCCCTCTTCCACCTATGTCTTTGCCCCAGGCAGTGCCCCAGAAATTCTCAACTTTTTAAAGGATCACATAGCTCTTTTTAAAAAAAAAAAGAAAAATCTATTTTCTAACCCCAATGATGGGTTGGAAATGGGGTGTTAAAGTACCTAACACTTAGGTAAATATGTTTCCATTGTTCTATTAAATCATAGTTTACTCTTTATAATTGCAAACACTTTAACTGGGCACAGAAAGCAACTAGGAGCAGACCCTCCATTTCCACTGCACAGAAATGGAAGTATGTGACTTCGTAATTGCGTTTGTTTTGGGGACCAGCTGACGTTCATGGACCATCAGTAGTCCGCAGATCACAGCTGAGCAGCAATCCAAGCCCACACACTGTGGGTGACGTGCTGCTGTCCAGGAGGCTGTCTGGCTCATGAAATGTAAACTATGAATACTTGGACCTGAGAGGAGCTCTCTTCCCTGCCTGCTCTCAGCTTCTGCATGAGATATGAAGGTATGTCAGAGCATGTGTGCCTTCAGGGCAGGCTGGAAAATCACCCTCCAGTGACTCTGGGCTGTAGGGTGGAGGGCTTTGGCTCCATGTTTTGCAGTTAGGTAGGGGACAGAGAGGGACCCGGGGGCTCCCAAACAGAGCCTGGGTTTGGTGAAGGCTGTTAGTTGGAGAGCTTGCTGCTTTCCCTGAGCTCTTGATGTGCTTTAAACGCTATGAAGGCCGTTTAAAAATGATCTTACTTTGTCGATTAGACCATTTTACCCAGCAGATGCACAGCTTTGCTGACAGCCATGCTGGTGGGGCTTCTACTTTCATAGCCCAGCTCCCACCAAGTAATCAATCAAATCTGTCTCATTTCCATCTGTAGGTCAATTCACCTCCAGCAACAATGCCTAAGGAAAGCAGGACGCATGGAGCATCCCTTGGAGCGGTGCACAGACACATGCTGTCCTTTCCCAGCTGCAGCTATGCTGGGGGGAGCCATATCTCTTTATCATGCCCTTTCTGCTGCTGCTGAGCTGCTCTCGTGCTTGATCCCCAGCAGTGATAGATTGAGCCTAGCTTGTCTGGCTGGAAACGAGTGGCGTGGGTCTGCTGGCAGGCTGGGAGCTGGCACAAACCCTGGGCAGGGAGGCAGGCTGGGGCACGTAGGGTGTTTGTCTGGTACCAGGGCAAACACCTGCAGATACGCATGCTGCCATGCGTGAGCATCATGCGGCTCTGCGGGTGCCTTCACACACGGCTCTGCTTGTCTCAGTTCCAAAGCTCCTCCTGGTTTTAGATTCATTCTTTTTCCTCAGTCTCTCACCAGAAATGGTGAGCACAGGAAGAGACCTTGAGATCAAAGATGGACAGTTTTCATCTCCTGAAAACAAAACTCCTGCTTTTTTTTTTTTTTTTTTTTGGTGTTTGGGTTTTTTTTGTTGTGGTGTGGTGTTGGTGTTTTTTTTTTTTTTTTTTTTTTTTGTGACCTTCTCTTAGCCAGGTGCCTGCAAATGGGAGGTAAAGCATTGCTCTGTGTTGGATGGGTATTGCCCGGTGTGAGAAGGAAGGACATAGAGACTTGCAGACACAATCTGACTCTCCCCTCCTGCTCTGCTGATCACCTTCCATACCTGCACAGCTCTGGCCAGGCAATGGGCAAAGCCTGGGCACTGTGTGCAAAGGCCATTGTTCCTCTGAGCTGCAGGTATGAAAAATGCCTTTTTCTTGACTTTCATGGGCATTTCAGCAGCATCCAACACTACAGAGCCCATTACCTCCACTTCTTGGCTGAACAGCCTTTGCTTCTGCTGGGGCACTCAGCTGGCTCTTCCCAGAGTCCAAATAAAACTTTAAATGAAAGAAAAACAGCCCGGGAATGCAGGGTTGTGTGACATGCCAGCCCAGCTTGGAGGAGCTCTGCTCGACAGGGATGGCCTTATTTTACTTCCTCTTGATCTCGGTGTGCAATGATGCAAAGCCCTTTTGAATTAAATTATTAAGCTGGTGATAAGAACATCATGCTCAATTTGTTGGTGTTCTGCTAAAATGTAACATAGATGATTTATATGGAGGAAGGAATAAAAAAAGGGTACAATTATGAGGTTGACCCTACATAAATTAAGGAGAAGACCCACCCTCCCAAAGCTAAGTTGTTTTTGCTGGGGTGGATTGAGTTACCAGAACACCACCACTGCATGTAGAAATGCCGAGGGAAGGGGAAGTGGGGGGCTGGATGTAAAGGGGCAGGCTGGGTGTGCGCGGTGGCAGCAGGAACTGATGGACTGGGTCGGGGAGGAAAAAAATAGTGTGAGTCTGTACGATTGCCAACCAGCAGCAGTGGCTTCTCGGGAACGAGTACTAAAGGAAAACAGCCCCTACGCTGCACTGTGTGTATTGCTGTTGGGCTTTTTATTTGCCAAAATGCTACCTCCAAAATGCGTGCGGTGAAATGTTTCAGCGGAGGGAGGGAAAAGCTGCTTCTCCCTCCTCTACTGACTGTGAGTTACACGAAAAACAACTGCTACCTGATGTAGGCTCTTTGTCAAAAGCTGGAATAAACCCATCCTCGCATCTATCTTCAGTGGCCTTTTCTCCCTAGGGTGCTTGATGCCAAGGAAAGAGGTAATGAGGAGGTGACTAGGAGCAGCTGAGGACGTAGAGAGCCAACCAGAACTCTGTGAAGATGGACTCGAGTGGTGCAGCAGAACCTAGTCCCTGCAAGGAGGCTGTGAAGGTGCATGGTGAGGCAGCAGATGTGGGGGGATATAGCAGCGACAGCAAAGCACAAGACATGTCTATGGCTAGCTAAGGTTTCGGAGAAGGTTCAGTTGTTTTCCCTGCCATGTGTATCACGCAATTTCTTTTGGTTTCTTCTCCATAAGTCACACTCATTGTCTCTGCAGGGCTGATGGCTCTCAAAGGTGAGTTTGATAATGACATTATGTGCAGCCAGAAAAGAGCTGCGTTTCCCCAGGGGTAGCCCCAAGAACATGCATTGAAATTGTGACCTATTGGGCCTTCAGCTACTGTGTGTTGGACCCCACACAGCCCTGTGAATGCCTCTTTATCTTACTTCGCCATGCTCCCTGCTTGTCTAGGCTGGGGGCCTTGCATCATTCTTACAACACTTCTCAGCCTGACCTGTAATGCCCTCGGTTGTACAAACAGTCACATGAGTGAATGTTATTCATGTCTCATACAGAGCTTGTACTATGTCTTGGGCAGTGTATTACAAACTTTTTAAAAGAAAAGCAACTGAATAAAATCCAGTCAGCTTTACTCAAGGGCCAGCATCCTCACTTCATGTGCTGCGGCCAAGGAGGCTCTGCCGGGGCTGTAATTTGTTGCTCACAATAGCTCTCTGTGGCAGACAGGGGATGGAGAAAGCTTCCCTTCATACGGCAGCGACTGCAGCACTACAGCCGCAGCGAGCCGGAGCCGTGGGCAAGTGCATCCAGGGCGGCTGCAGCAGCTGGGGGCTGCCAAGGGCGTCAGATGCGGCAGCGAGTCTAATCGCTCTTTCCCAGCCTCCCAGGCATGAGATGGTCAGGTCTCCAGAGCTCTTCAGGTTTTGCAACCAGGCGTCAGGTGCCAGGAAGCCTAAACCCCCGAGTGACCCATGCCAGCAGTTCAGCCCAGCCAAAAGCCCCTCAAGCCCCCAACAACAAAAAAACCCCAAGCACAGGCACGTTAGCATCAGGTGCATTAAAATCTTAATTGCCATTGAAACTCTTCTTCCCAAATTTGCAAGGCCAGGTTTATGTCTTTTAATATTGAGTAGATTAAGCTTGACCCTGAGACATACTGGCGTGGTGATAAATGGTGTGCGGAGAGATGTTTTATGGGGCTATCAGGGGGCACTTTATCTGTTGCCACCTGCAAGCTGCCAATTTGTTCCTTATTTATTTTCAGAATTAATTTTTATTGATTCGTTCCCCTTCCATTTCCCCCAGCCACACAAAATGAGGGAAGAACAAACAAAAGCGGGTGCAGGAGGACGGGACATCGGCTGGCTCGCGGGACTGCAGTCAGACTCGGCGTGTCACCCCAGGTCACTGGCTGAATTGGGGCTGGAGGGAGGGTGTCGGGCATCATTACCCCCCCGGC
>NW_009210335.1:0-232 GCF_000690835.1 Fulmarus glacialis
ACCGACGCTCGGCAAGGGGACGCAGGCAAGGACATAGTACAACAGAGGTGGCCAGGAGGCGCTCCCTATTTAACCAATAACTTTTTCTCTTCCACTTGGGAAAAAGTATCTTCAAAATCATTTGCATAAAGCAGACGAAGAGCGGGTGTAAATTGTTACCGTGTGTCCGAGTCAGGGGAGAAATCCCAACCACGTATCTACCTGTGCAGGCAGAGCACGGACAGGCAAGAAC
>NW_009210335.1:342-1747 GCF_000690835.1 Fulmarus glacialis
GGCTCCCCCGGGTGCCCACGGCTTGCTGGTCCACCCGTGCTGTTCATACCAGCCCGATGCAGCGAGACCTCGCCCCGCGGCAGGTCCCGAGCACCCCGATGGTGCGAGGGAAGCACCCGGGGTGCAAACCCAGCCGGGCACTACCGCCGCAGCCACAGCCCGAGGGCAGGCAGCAGGACTGCAGACGTGCAGCAAACGCCAAGTGTTAACTCCAGGTGCCCAAAGCCGCTGCCGCAGCCTGCGTGGGCGCAGCCGAGCAGGAATCCCACGGGAGCTGCTCGACCCTGGGGACTCTGCGCCCTGACACCTCCTCCCTGCCGGGTCTGTCCTACCTGGCTGATGTCGCTGGTCCACGCAGCCTTCTCCTGCCTGGACGAGGCCACGAGGATAACCGTAAAAGACGAGGAATCTTTTGGCTCTACCACGATTTTGAAGTCAAGATGGTCGATGTCTTGTCCCGACGCTTTTGCTTTGGAATAGAAAAACCACACACAGTGATTGTGAAAAGATTTCCCCACCCCCTCTCCCCCAGCATAGGTTTTATTAAGGAGTTTGTTGCATTTTGCGGGTTGTCTGCGGTGAGGATGCGACAGGTTTGCTGGGCAAAGGCTCCGTGTTTGCAAAGTAAAGTCTGCACGCCACGAGCGCAGCACGGCCTCGCTGCTGGGGCCCCGGCACCACGTGTTAGAAAACTCGTAATGAGGACAAGAGAAAGGAGCCCGAGCTTTTTCACAAGTCTGCAGTTAAGCGGGCACGGCCGAGGACGTCCAGCATCTCTGCCTTTTTCCACTTGCTAGCACTGAGCCGTGACGCTCGCTGCCTGCCTCAGGAAGGTCAGATTTGCATAAATGTGCATCTGTTTGCTTCACAGTAAATAATTTACTTAATTAAATCCAGCCAGCAGATCATGACTTCATGGAATCTATTCAGCATCTGAACTTGCCCCAACTCCGCTGCGGTTGGTTTTACACCGCACGGACGGATGGCAGCACCACGTCCACGACCGGGGACGCCGGCAGTGCTGACCACACTGCCATCGGTCCCCAGCCACGGAACACGGCAGCTGCCTCCAGCCGGGGAAGGCATTGCCTTCATTGCCTGCAACCTCGTGCCAAGGCTCTGGCGTTAAGTGCAGCCTCCAGCAGGACCCACACCCCCGACACCTCCCTGGCCCCGCGGGGTGCCGGCTTCGCCCCCCCGCAATGGGGCCGTGCTGGTGGTGCTGGCAGCCTCAGCAAAGAGGGTCCTGGAGGGGCTGTGACTTTGCTTTTTGAGATGCTCCTGCCTGCTCAGCGCCCGCTGGGACACACATAGGCCAACCCCTCCACCCCGCACCCATGGGTGGCGGCTGAGCGGGGCCCTGGGCATGCCCCGAGGGGGTCTGCCCGGCACGGGGCCGCGGGTG
>NW_009210336.1:0-20049 GCF_000690835.1 Fulmarus glacialis
AAACTTATGATATTACTCCCTATCAGGAGATACAATTAACTTAACAAGCAGACCCTTAGTTTATTAAGAGACCTACACAAGGCAAGGAATTTAGTACAAGCCTCCTGCAAGCTCAGGAAGAATTTGAGTGACTGTAATTAACATACACACAGCCTGTACTTCTAAAGGAAGGGCATTTAGCCTGGTATAGTTTAGGCAATGAATGAGAACTGAACAGAGCACTTGCTGCTGGAGTCACTTTCAGGAGCAAAGCCTTATCTTACTGAACAATTCTGGGTAGAAACACAGAAGAGTGAGACCACATTAAACAAATCCTTGCCAGAGGGAGAGAAAAAACCTAAAACATTTCTTAAAGGAATATTCAATTAAGCACATGTTGAGAAGTCACATCCAAGATGCATGGAAGCTAAAGACAGATTTCCTGCCCCCCCCCATACAGCAGGATTGTTTGCTTATAGATAGGGTGAAATATAACTGCCTTCAGCAAGTTAAAGTCAACCCTTTCAGAAAAAAGAAAGCACACCTATGTTTAATGTAATGAAGATTTAATGTGATCCTGTGAGGTTAGAAGTACCTGCCATGATAATAAAGAAAAAGGAGGACATCTGTGCTTGCCACATATTTCCTTCTGAAATGAAACAACCCCCACTGTCACCTGCTCCATTCTATAATTTTAACCAGCTGCATTTTCCAAATAGGTCCCTGCAAAATACCCACAACAGTTAACTATTCCCTGCATGACACCTGCAGCCTGTGTCTGCAAGTACCATGGACATTTCAATCCCTCCCCAACACACAAAACTGAACAAATATATTGCAAGATGCATTCCCCGTCCCACTTATTATTTGGGCCTAAGCTTACCTACCCATAAAGGCCTTTTCTTCAAAACTCAGTCCACTGATGTGCACCGAACAGGCTACCATTACTATATATCCCTCTCTGAAGTAGAGCTGGCTCTGCCCAGACTTGCCTGCCTTCCATCCACCCGCATACGGTACCAGTTCTGGTGACCAGTAGCTTCGATAAACCAGAAGAAAGAAGTACCAATCCACAGCATGTGACAAGGGGGGAGAGCTCCAGGTATACTCCTCCACAGCTGGATGGCAAGGGATCTGGGAGGACTTCTCCCCCAGCAGCTCCACAAACCCCTTCTTGTCCATACTTTATCTGCCAAGCTTCCCATTCAAGTCCAACAGCCATACCGACACACACCCACTCCTTCATGCAACACTTGTTTATAAGCATTGCTTGAGTATTTCCCTATTTGTTCAACTTTGCTTGCTGAATAAGGTCTTCACCCAGTCAAAGACCATTACTCACACAGAGTGTTTGTTAGAAACCAAAACATATTATTCATACTGAGTTTTTCCAGTCAGCCTCACCCCTCCAACACCTAATTTTTCCTATTTAGCCTAGCACAGCATTTCCCTGAAATTAGGCATAAGGCTGACATTTGTTACAATTTACTGATTTACTTCTTTTCAAGGCCACTTGATACATACTAGATTAAAAGCAGCCCTACCATATACACACACACACACACACACACACAAAAAAGCCTTATTTCCCCTCACACCCAATGCATTGCCCTTCCTCTTTGAGAAAGGCCCGCTCCCCGCTGGGTAACATGCTTCATTTATCACAGCCTGCAGAGAACCCTGTTACAGGACTTGGCTGCACATTGCAGCACCCCACTGTCTGCTCTGCAGGTTACAGAGGAGTGCAAGTATATAATTAATTATACCTAATGTTTTACATATCACCTTTCACTTATTAATCACCTAAATAGTCAAATTGAACAAACTTGAAAGATGTCATTACATTTCACTAAACTAAAACTTGAATACAAGATTTGGCTCCTCATCTTAAATAGTTAAACAAAAACCTCTGGCTACTACTATGACTAACATGCTGATAAAACAAAGGGTTTATTTGGTTATGAATTAGTGACTTACAAATGCATTGACAAGAAAGTGAAGTGTCATTTAGCATACAAGAGGGAAAAAACAATTAACAGCACAAAATATAAAATCCCTCTATCACACAATAGACATTCTATCACTAATTAACTAACTTGCACTACTTGAGTTCCACCTTCACTCTTTGAAAAGTAGTTTGATGAACTCTTGGCTCTTCACATCTTATAAAGCTTGACCTGGCCCAAGTTTTACAGCCACCACTCTGAAGCTAGAGTAAGTCTCAGCCCGCCAGGTTCAGTGGACAACATATAACAACTCAGTTTGTCAATCTCCAGCTCAGAGTTCATCCTGTATCTTCCAACATCTCATCCCTTCCAAGCAAAGGTTTCAAATCACAACTGAAGTGCAAATCTACCAATTAAAACAAGATATACTTAAGATGGAAGGCTTACATCCCTGAATAGCACTACTTCTGCAGCTCCCGTCACAAACCCCAGGTAAAACAGATCTTTAACACAAGTTTTGTAACAGTTTATTTTCCATTCACAGAGAATAAAAGGATATGGAACAACAAGAACTTCCTATGACTTTCCTGGCACATGTTCTGCAGATAAACAATTTGATTCATTGCCTTTATTACAAGTCCTATCTAAGAGAATGTTTCCTTCCAGGAACACTGATGCACCATCCTAACAGGAGGATCTGAAAGACCCAATACCAGTTGGTAACCCACATTGTGAGCGCTACCCAAAACTATCTCCCACGAAGTTGCACTTTGCTGAAGCTCAGCACTACCCCAACGAATCTTGGTACAAATACTCTTACTGGAAGAGGTTTTTTCCAGAGGAAAGCCTAGGGATCCCTTGAGTCACTACAGGTTCTAGTCACTATTTTGGAACTATGCGGAGAGGCAGGCAGTAATCCAACAAGAAAATGCTTGCATTAAGGAGACTACAAAGAGCACCTGGAGACAAATAGATTTCAGCTACAGAATCTCTTCTATTTTAAGAAACAAGCAAAACACAATACTTGAAGGCTTTGCCACATCTACCTTTCAGGCTTGCCTGGAGCTCTGTTACAGGCATCAACACCTCCTGTGAAAAAAGATTAGCCTCCAGCACATGCAATCCAAAAAAGTAGGGCTCCAAAACAGGTACTACAGCCTACTGGTTAGAACAGCTTCTGTAGAAATGACTGTTTTAATAAAGAAAGAGAAGAACTAGATCTCCTGTATTCAGCAGGGTAGGAAGCATACATGCATATGTGGAATTTTGCCAATTACTCTTTTGACACTGGATAAAGAGCTCCCAAACCAACCCTTTAAAGGGATTACCATAGCAAGATCTAGCATCTAATTTTCCTCAGGACTAATTATGAATTAGTTGTAGTTCACCACCATCACCTAACCAAGGTACAGTATTTACATCTATGCCATTCAGCAACACTTAGCAAACAGATTAAACATCTCTAAAAATCAGTAGCTACTAAGAGTATTCAGACTTCTAACGCGTTTAAGTACCTAAACTCCAGCCATATAACAATTTTAGTCAACATTCCCCCCAGCAGGATCCTGTAAAGCACCTACCTTCAGCCAGACCTTATCCAAAGGGCACCTTCTTGCCTCAGAGAAAAATGGAGTCATTCTCTCACAACCTAAAGCTTAGCTTCTTCCTTCAGATTTTATCTTCTTCGGGGTACTGGCTCATTAAGCCAGGAGCTCAGCTTCACCTGGAGTGGGTGGGGGGAGGTCTCATTTTGCAGGTGAGAGCAATGAGATAATCTGGGAGACCAAGCCACACAAACAATGGGAAGTACATAATGTAACATTGATAAAATATGAGTCTTTTTACAGAACTAAGGGTAAAAGTGCATTGGAAGGTGACCTTAGGAGAAAAGGACTGGGTCAGTCAGTGTTAATACTTGTAGCGCTTAAGATGTATGAGTTAGATAAAGATATGCCCTTCCCAAGAGATATAGGATTAACTGAAGGATGGGATTGGACTAAAGGGAAAGAAGTTCCCAGACCAGCTGATCTCTCAAAAACAGATACAAGAAAGCTTTGTATTTTCTTTCCCTGCAGGAAAGATGTTCTTTGGACGAAGTTAGCAGCTATATCAGAGCAATGTGACAATACTGGCTGATCAGCTGGAATTTATGGGCTCAATAAGGATAGCTGGATGACAGAGGTCAGGTTAGGTGATCTGATGATACTTTTGTCCTTAAGGTCCAAGCATGAGAGAGAGGAGACAAGCAGTGGGTGGACTGTGATTCACCTGTGTAAATTCTTATTCTCCAGGTTTACTTCCAAGAGTTAGCTATTCATGCTTTCTTTTTAGGTGCCATGAACACATTTTGTAGAAGAAATATTTTGGGTGTCCTTCTGAGTCCACTACAGATGACACAAGTATTTCCACAGACTTTCCTGAGCCTTAGTCCTAAATAAACCATGAGGATTTCTGAGCTGTCTTTTACTTTACCTCTCCTGGGAACCCAAACCCCTTTGAAGATGATTCAGCTTTTCTAGGACTCTGTGACCTCCTGAACTCATGCCCCATCTGCTGCCAGTGGGATCTCAGATTAAGACTCAAGTTCTCCACCTGTGAGAGCAACAGCAGGTCTTTTTCTTAGTATCCACCAAGATGTTTTCTTTCTTACTTATGAATTTGTCTATAAGGTAAAGAATAGCTCAAGCATTTTCATATCAGACTGAACTTGGGTTTGGTTAGGACTGATCTCCATGTACTACACACAGAGGATCTCGCCACAGCAATAGAACCCTAAAGCCCCCCAAAAATATCGTTACCAATCTTTTCTCCTCTAGGCTCAACCCACCCAACTCTCTTTTTCGTTTAACTTCCCCTTTAAGTTTTCCCTGTGCTTACAGAGAAACTTTCTCCTATCTCTTTCTCTCAGCTTCATGTGCCTTTTCGTTGTGATTATCTAAGAGAGCAGTTAAATGTTTCACCTTTGTCTCTTAGCCAGAATGAATTGGTTTATGTTCCACACAGAGTATTTTCTTTGATTAATTAAAACACACACACAGGAAGCTATACAGTAATTTTATTGCTGTTTTCTACTAAATAGCATTTTGTGTTCTGGATATTATCTGGCAAATGTGCAGTTCACTTAAGAACTACAAAACAGAATTGAAAATTCATATAAACTAGTTAATATTGTAGCAAAACTAACACGAGTGTTATCAGTTATAAGGAAAGTCATGACACACCATGTATTACTCAAGGAATTTGGCTTTTTTTGTCTGTTATTACTGCTGCAGAATTTAAATACAGTGCATTGTTTTGATGACATAACAGAAATGCCCCAAGTTGCCTACACATTGCCTGAGTTGATGTAGATAATTTAACATTCAATGGATAATTTTAAATCCTGTGTGCATTGTTATTCTAGGTGCAGCGGGTCAAACCGTAAATAACAGACCTCAGCGTACCTGAGCCTTGCAGCGTTTGAAATACAGCTGAAGACTCAAATCTTTCAGGCTGAATCTGCTTCTAGGAAAGACTTGAAGTAGAGCATAGGATATCATATTTCACACATTGGTGATTATGATCACTTTGCCCCATGCGGGCAAACGAATCTCTTTTTCCTGTTGGATGTAAATAGGCCCCACACTCATCACCTTTAAACTTGACTACTGCAATGCCATCAGCTGTAAATGCCACAGCTTGCAGCAGGTGTTTTAGGCATGCCAGTGCAATGAAAACAAACCTCTGTGCTCCAGTAGCAGCTTGTGCTTCCTTTCCCGTCCTTTCTTGCCTTGGGAAGGGACTAGTTTCAACAAGTGTATTATTCATCCTCTGCCTAGTCTTGATCACCCAAGGTCTGCATGGAGCCACCCCTGCCCCATGGTTTCACAGACCAGCTTTCCGGAACCCGCCTTCCTCCAGAGCTGTTTGTTCTCATCACTGCCAGTCTTCTATGTCTTGAAACGCACCTCTGGATAAGGAAAACTGAAGAATTTATACAACAAAACCAATCACAAGAGCCTGATTTTGTCTGTAAGGTCCATGCATCTTTCAAACTCCAAGTCTGGCCCCCAGAAAGGAAGCAAAAGCAACTCTTAAGTCAAGATCAGCATGAGCCAGAGGCCCAGATACCAAAGGATGGCTGCACAAACTCAGACTGCATGCACAGATACAGAGCTAATTTATTCTGAAAGTACTAAGCAGGCATATGTTAAATTCATTGCACCTGGAGTTTCAGATTAAATCATGAAAGTTAAGGTCTTTTTTACTTGTTTAATCTTCCAGTGGCACTTGCCACCGCTGCTGTTAAAACAACACTAGGATTGATTTGACACTTCTTGGACAATTCTTCAGTCACCACTCCTGTCCACACTATTTTCTAAATGGTATATAAAACAATTTCCTTTTTATTTTCCCAGTAAAGTGCGAAAATGTTTTCAAAAGTAATTAGCACATTGTGCAGCAAGTAGGAATTAGTATAGCAATTGACATCACAAAAACCCTAGCAGTCCACAAGAGAATGGATTCTGAAACAAATTGTCTAAATCTTCATAAGGTCTTGAACCCAAAGAGGCAGAGAAAATTACCACAGAGATTTAGTTGAGCTCCTATTAACGTATTAAGTCATATGCAGGAATCTACAGTAATTAAATTAAAAGTAAAGATTATCTTTCTTGGCTATGAAATGATAATAAATAGCCTGTGGTGACAAAGATACAGAGTCTAACCCTCCTGCACCTGTAATTTTCCCCTTCTTGGAAAATAGGAGAAAGCTCAGAGACGCTTCCAACAGCTACAGGCAGACAACAAGCAAACCTGTGTTTCTCCACCCAGCTAACACAGGCACCATCAGCTGGGTTTGGGTTGCAGAGAAGCTCTCCAACATTTCAGGAAAGCCGTGCAAGCGACTGTCTGGTGCTGGGCAAGTAGATGTTGTCAGATGTGTTTCAGCATTAATTATACCATGGAAGAAAAAGCTGCATTTTTGGTGTACGGTGTTTCACTACCAATTAAATGAAGCTTTACTATGAAAAAAAAAAAAACCAAATACATTTCCCTTCCTCTCGTTCTTCTTAAAGTTATTTCATTTTGTCCCAGCTTCTAGAAACATGGTCATTTTTTTGTGGAAGTGTCACTTTCTAATTAACTTGCTGCTCTTCTGAAGTTCCTGAGTAAAATGCTTATTCGGTTAATTCCTTCTCTTTCCTTTAAACTTAAGATATTTTTAAAACTTCCTATTCTTTCCAGATACTACAGATGTCTTCAATAAGGAAGCATATGCTTGGCCTTCCAGTCACTGTAACTGAGGAGAGCTCTATTGACACAAATTAGCTCCCCAGAGCCCAGCTGAAAATTCAAACACTACCAAACATGTGGTAAAATCCCATGCAGAAGTGGCTTCATCAAAGCACCCACCATTCATCTCGAAGGGAGAACATGAACAACCTGGTCTGGGCAGTTTCCTGCTGCGGGGTGTCAGGATCCCCCCCGAGGGGTGCCAGAGGTGGCCAGGTGGGCAGAAGCTCCCCTCCACCCAACCCCTGTGCAGCTGCAGCTGTGCCTCACACCCCCCGCTTCACAGGTCTTTTCCATCACCTGAGTCTCTGCTGCAAACTGGCTAGAACTGTTCAGCAACAGATTTATTTCCCCAGAGCTCGGAAACTTTGAGAATATCTCTTTCTAGCCCCTGCTTAAACCTGGTCCGCGCCTGAGCCACTGTTTCCCATCCCAAGTAATCTCACTGTCTGCCCATAACGAACCCACAGTGAGCTCGGAGTGTTGGCCGTGGCCTTTCCTTCCACAGCACTTAAGAGCATCTGCTCCACAGCACTTTAGCCCAAAAAGAGAAAAACAGACAGAGGCAAGCAACCATCCGAGAAAGCACTGGAGGTACTTCTCCTACATCTAGGATACAGCAGCAGTGGCCATTTCAGAAAGACAGGACCGGAGACAAGGCTACGAGATATTCCCAAGGGGTCCATCCCGGAGACAGGCTACCTACAGTGCAGGGCCAGGTCCATCCAGGAGGCAGGGTTACAGGCAAGCACATCTACACGCAGGGACCGTCGGCCCCCGGCTGAGCTGAGATGGGTCTCCTGGGCCATGGGCAGGGGTGGGGGAGGCCCCCAGGGGAGGCTGGGCAGGGATACGATGGGCCATTAATGGCCTCAGGGGCCTGACAGTGTGGCCCATCCCTTCATTTGAAAGATGACATTTGCAAATATCATTGTCAATGTAACAGTCAACAACAAACTACCTTCAATTTTATGATCTCAGCAGCTGAGATCCCCCTCAACTTGCCGGGGTTAAATTTTTTTCACATATATTGTTTTTTCATATATATTGGTAGACAATTATCTTCAGTACCAGACTGGATGATCCAGCTAATAGCTTACAAATGTAGGGAGTTTTCCTCACTCATCATTAACACTCAGTTAGTTCACCAGCTGACTGAATTATTGCTTTTAAGTACTTTTGGATTGATTAGCTCTTGCAGGGTATTTTGAGCTGTTTGAATCAATGTACATTAATTTCTGGATCTTAAATTGTAAGACATGAGACTATTGGGCTCACAGAAATGATTTATTCTATCATATTTTACACTCTTTGCATAATTTACATGGCTACTTCTGACCCCTAGCTGGAGTGAAACACATATTCCAAAGTATCTGTGTCCCATTATACAGGTAATTAAGGCACAATTAGATCACTGACACCTCCAAAGTTTTCTCTCAGAACTGGAAGGTCAATCCAAACTATGCCAATTTTCTTTTTCCCTGTTCTGCATCAGTTTTTTTTACCAAAACCTTATTTCTTTAAGATTTACACAGCTGGGAGAAGTTCCATTTGATTTGTGTGAGACAACATATGCTTGAGAATGCGGAGTCTTTAGTGAATTAACATGCAAAACATGGAATCGGCATTTTCCAGACTTTGTGAACAGGGTAACATCCACTATGGTTTCTGTCCAGTATCAGGCATATACAAAGATTTCCTCAGAGCTGGCAGACTGTATGGGACAGGGGTTAGAAGCTACAGTAGCTGATTTCCATCCTCTGCCGCTGACTTTCCAGGCACCCTTAGGCCTCTCTCGTGCTTCTGAATTCATTGACTTCATTTACCATTGCCCATCACATCGGAATAAAAACATTTAACAACATATTGCAGGGACATGACAATCTCGTAGAACATTTTGCAAACCTAGCATAAAAGATATAAAAGAAATAACAAATATTATTATTCAATTCTAATTCTCCTATTCTTCTGCAGAATGCGAAGTTATCAGCTATTGGGCTGATTTTTTACAGTTCATCACAGTGTGCTTGCTCCTTTCAAATTGTTCATGAGTGTTTTGATGGAGAAAAATCATGTCTAACATTGTGGGATTAACACTGTAAGATTTTCCCAACAGAGAGCTGCACCAAGGAATATTCTCTCTGGTATGAGGAGACAGATTTGCATGGACCAAACAATTCACTGTTTTAAAAAGTCTTATTTAGAGCCTGCCATTGGTAGCATGATCCATCCTAGGGCTGCTGTATTTTTCTGCTCCTGGATTTTCTGGAAGTAGCAAATCTGGATTTTCTAAAAGTAGCAAAAAGAAACAATCCTACCTTTAAAACCTCAAATGACAGAAGATCAATATGAAATCTGCAGGAATACAATCTTTCACGGTCGTAACACAAGTCTTTTTTAAGAATGAGTTCAAAATTCACCTCTCGCATCTTCCTTCTTGCCAGCTGCTGGTATTCTCAACTCCCGGGAGGTCCTGCCAGTCCCCACTCTGGGGAGTTTGCGATCAACTTCAGCAGTTTAAATATTAGTCAAGGGGGATGTTCAAAGCCACGTAAGGGATTTGCAGGCCCAAATTCCATTAATTTTAGAAGGAACTGAATGCTCCAAAACCTTAGGGACCATCAAGCATTTTACCCTCATTTCCATGCCTAAGATTTCCTTTCAAGGAAAGCTTTTGGTAAGAAATGCCGTGGGGGAAAGCACTGATTTGCAGCTATTGTTGGAGAGAACTGATTACTACAAGCAATGAGCTTTCTTTGTTAGTCCTGTGTCCTGTTTGTAGAGGTGATTTTTGTATCACCTCTGGGCCCTGTGTTGCATTTGACAGCTGTAAGGTGGGGTGAAGAAGGATGAGATGTAAAAAATGTGCTGGCAGAAGCTAAGGGATAAAAGTTTTAAATCACTTGCACATAACAAGCAGAAGGACTCTGTGGCTAAGTTTTACTTAGCAGCAATTTATCACTTTTGGCCATTCTCTCTGCTTGCTTCCACCAGGTAAAGTGCTACTAGAAATGAAGCAAATGACAGCACAAGCTCACACACATATTTTATTACTGATGGACCCAAGGCACCACCACAACCTTCAGATGTTTATCCTAATGATTCAAGGAGCATGGGTGTTCAAACCTCAGTTTTTATTTCAGTGTGTGCTAACGATGGGGATTAGCCAGGTCAGCAACGCTTGCCATTGAGCTGCCAGGTCAGTCGTAAGAGATTTTACGGGAATTTACTCGGACCGTGGTACTTTTGTCAGTCCTATTGCAGATGCAGAGAGATGACTCCTACATAATGCGGGTCTTTCTGAACTGCTGTAAAGTCTGGCACACTAAAGAGACTCGCCGGGGGCTCCTGCATTTCAGCTCTGCACAAATAAGCCCATCGCTCTGCCCAGCAGTGCCGTGCCTCCCCTCCAACCCTGTGGTCCCCTTCTGGGGTAATCTTACCTCTGCACTCAGGGATAGAGCACCTTCTTGGTGCCAGCAGTCACAAGAGCCTCGCTAGAGGACACAGCTTTCACATGATTCAATTAGGTGGTTTTTAATATTCTACAGAACAGCAAACTTGAGATGTGGTTTGAGGCATTCATTAATCTTAGCAGACGGGTATTGTAAAGTCCCGGTGGCGGTAGCCTCACCTCCTGCCCTCTTCCTTGTCCAGGTGACAAGAAATCTGCTCCCACGTCTTTCCTCTCTCAGGGTCATTTCAGTTGGTGCTTTCAGATGATTCACTACACGAGCAATACTAAAAGAAAAAAATATAATCCCCCTTTCTTCATAAAACACATAAACAGGGATTTATTATGGAACAGTAATAATTTTCTTGCATTTCTTTCTGCCACACAAGCTCTTTCGCAGGAAAAAGGGTTCGAGGTACCTCCAATGTCCTGGATGGTTTGCAGAGTTCTCTGCATGGACAATTACAGTCATTGAGCATGTCAGTTCAGTGGCCAAGCCAGGAAGGTAACCCAAGTGCTTAAGCCCCGAACAAGTGGGGAGAAAAAACCTTTTAGGCATTTAGGACAGTATTAGGGTCAGTAGGAGGGATGCACTCACAGCGTGCTGTCTGACAGCGCTGTGGCCTGACACGGAGCACAAATCTGACCCTGCGGTTCTTGCTCGTGGTCTGCTGTTGGGGAGCAGTGCAGGGACTTCTGCAGCCTGTTAGACCGATGAAACACTCATCGGGTGTTTCTGAGGGGAGGCTAGAGGGGAATAAAATGATGAGAGAACAACGTGTTTCTGAATTCAAACTTTGATTTTTGAAAGAAGGCCTAATTCCTTCCTAAATTTGGCAGCAGGTAGTAATGTTGCTTTATGAAAGCAAAAGTTTAACATCATCCAGGTTTACGGGGTCACGGCACAGCCTGCCGAAGGGGGATTAGGAGGGGCTCTTTGCTCCTGCACACACAAAGCTATCACACACACGCTGCCCAAATCTCATCATTGAGCGAGTGTTGATTCCTATTATGCTTCCTTTGGCTGGCTGAGTCTCACTTCCAACATTACTTAAATCCTTCTCTGTTGCAGAAGTGAAGGATAATATTGGCATTTGCTTAAAAATATTCCTGCAGCAATCTGGGACAGTGTGTGATCCTGGGCCCCCCGCTGCTCAGATGCAGCCTGTGAGAAGATTTGACTATCAGAAACAATAAACTTCACCTGATCTACACAGACTACCAAAAAGCCTATTCCATGCTAAATATCTCTTTCATGTACACTGACGGGCACCCCGGCAAAGCATCAGCTGCAGAGCAGGAACAGCGGTTAAAAGAGAAGAGGGGAAGATACAGTAGTACAATAGGTAAAATATCAAGTGGCACATGGAAAGGGAAATAGAGCTCTCCTGCATACACCCTTATGAAAGGAAGGAGGTAATCTAGTTAATGTGAATTGAGAACCCATTGCAAGCTGGTCGGAGGAAATGCATGTCAGTTTGTCCGGGGGAGAAGCGATTCATGCAGACGCTAATGAACCTTTGAAACTCATTGCATGGTTCGATGCCAGAGCGCTGATACAGAAGATCGCACAATAAAAGCCATCCTGCGTTTCAGCCTACGTTCTCAGCCATGAGCTTGGAGATCTGGGAATAACCTTCCCCTTTAGGCAAGTTATTTAACCGTGGGGTTTCTTGGACTTGTGTCTTAGCCCATGCCCCTGGCAGCTGTCAGAGGCAGGATGACACAGACCAGGTTTTCTTCCAGCAGGACTAATCCTGCATTTCAGTACTCCACAAAAACTAAAGAGTTGTGTTAAGAGTTGTGTTTATTAACTCTACAACACCTCGGATAATTTGCTTTGTTTCAGCTCGTCTGAACAAATGAAAATCCCAGGTTCTTGCCCTTCTTCTGGAAACCTGATTCCCTCAACCACTTCGGAGACGCACTCTGCAGAATTAAAATCCTCCCCGGGGAGACTTTGTAGGTACGGTAACACTGTTTAAAGATCCCTGCCAGCCAGCTCATGTCATTCAAAATCCTTCCGGAAACATTTAAAACAAGCAGACTGGAGAGGTTGAAGTAAGGGAAATGTGAGAGTTGTGCAAGTGCACAAGTATGCAACAACCCTTCTGAGAGTCCTAGGAGTGTGTTGATTACCCGAGTCAAGAATCAATTTCTAAAGCAGCAGAAACAGCAAGCTGTCTTTTTCATTTGTGATAAGCAGAAATAAAGCTATAAAGAAACTCTGATAGATTTATAATATGCTCTATAAGAAATTCACTAATAAAAGTGTGTTAAAAGCATATTTAGTAAAGTTTTGCAGTGAAGATTGAACGGACTGAATCCAAGAACTGGAGCAGAGCCTAACATAGTTTTATGAATTCATAAAGTGTTTTACAGGATCTCATGAGCAAGAGCCTAGAAACAAAATTTGAAGCCTGAAGCAAAATAAAAACAGAACCAGAGGTTTTTAATGACAATGCTGACACATTGTTAACTATAAGGGGAGCTGGTAATGTTACAAACAAAAAGGAGAAAAAAACGAAAAGAAAGAATTTGCTGGGTACTGTGAGTACGTGTATGTTTTCTGTTATTTTACCTGGAAGCAAAACCATTAACTGAAACAAAGGCAAATGGTGAAATCACTGCTGAAATCCTCTTTCATGTCTCTAGAAACTAACAGTGCTCTTCAAAAACTGCTTTGGATGAAGACAAAGGTATAACCTAACTGAGCTGCTCCCAGCACTGTGTTTTACCGCATTTGTTTCTTTGCAATGTACTGCCGTTCCCTTTTTTTTCCTGGCTGGAAAGGCAAGAGATTGGTGTTTATTTGATGCTAATTATGTAGTATTGCTATACACATGAAAAAGCAACAAAAAACCTTCCCAAGATATACAGATCCTACAGAGGATGAACACAGAGAAATCTACCTAATAATTAAATTCATTTACACTTAGTCAAGTACTGTTAGTTTTCCTGTACAAATATTGTGTGTAGGAAAATAACTGCTGTAAAATGAAATGCATTAAAACAGTGTCAATCCTCTTATTTCACAGAGCCAATCATTGATTGGGTTATCGTGCCAAGAATGCAGAGAATTCATTGAACTGAGACCATTTAAATAAAAATAAATTCATTTTCACCTCCTTCCTCCTTCATCAATCTTCATGTAGCGTGCCTTGCATGAGCTAATGGCTGATTCATTGCAACCATGCTGTAACTGATTGCTATAACTTTGCATATTTTACTGATGTATATTGAGAAGTAGTACCGAGACTCTCAGGATTAGCAGATCTATGCTTTGAATTACCTTTTATTTCCATTCAAAGTCCATGCAATTCTTTACAATGGCTCTGCAAAAGAAGTTCTGCAGGAAACAAAGCCAGAAAATTCACAGTAGATTAAAACTCAGCAGGGGTGAATTCGTATGTGGTGAAGAAAGGAATTAAAATAAGAAAACAAGTTCCACTTTTACATTTTAAAAAAAGCAGAAACAATCATGATCTTACAATGATCATAATTCTTAGGGCAACACAAACCTTAGTGTCCCAAAGGCTGTTCATGTCTGTTAGTTTGTCTAAGTATGGCCTAGAGAACTAAAAAATGTAGATTCCACAGGTCTGCTCCAGAAAATAATGGAATAATTAGGTTGGGAGGGACCTCTGGAAGTCAGGTCGTCCACCCCCCTCCCACCCTGCCTCGAAGCAGGGCCAGCTTAGGGCGGGTTGCTCGGCACCATTTCCAGTCTGGTGTTTGACACCTCCAAGGACAGAGGTTCAACAGCCTTTCTGAGCTCTTGCTCCAGGGTTTCACTGCCCTCACTGTGGATTTGTTTCCTGGTATCTGGGACGAATTTCCCTTCTTGTAGCTTGTGTCTCTTGCCTCTTGAGAGCAGGATAGAGCAAGACTTTGTTTTGGGGGTGGGGAGGGGCGAAATTTGGAACATTATTCCAGATGTGGCCTCTTAAGTGCTCAGTAGAGGGGAAGAGTCACCTAGGCTCTAGCTAACGCAACTTAGGTGTAGTTGGCCTTTATGGCCTGGGCAAGCATTGCTGGTGCATGAGCAGCTCGATGCCCACCAGGCCATGCAGGTCCTTTTCCGTAACTAATTTCTATATGAAAGGTCAGTTAGTGGCACTGAGAAATAAATAACATCTCTAGCATGTCTTCTGTACTCACAGAAATTTTAGAATATTCCAAGGTTGCCTTGGCATATCTGGTATACCATAAAAAAAAAATCCCTGAATTTTCTGACACCAACAATTTTTTGCACTGTACTTTAATTTTATTCTGGTCTGCAGTCATCTTATTAGAAACCATTGATCCAGAATGGCTTTAGAAGACACTTCTGGGGAAGTCCAGCAGGAGAAAGAGTGCCTTCCTCTGGCATTTGAAAGAGAAAAGGAGAATAATTTCAGTAGGAGATGAGAAATTTGAGTAAATAACCGATGCCTCTCTGCATTTCTTAAGTGCCAGTCTCTACTTTGAGCTAAACTTTTTAATGAACTGGAGTCCAAAACCAAATTCTTCAGCTGGGTGGGGTATTTAATTTATCTAGCACCTGATATGCAATTGGCAGGCAGTTTGCTCTTATGTCATCTCTTTGGGTGAGCCTCTGTGATCCTAATGACTGGGAATAATCTTGAAATTCCTTCCCAAACAAGCAGCATCCCCTGTGCACTGATACTACTGCCCTTTGAATCACTCTGTTCTGCTGTCTAATGAGGTTTCCGCATCGTGCCTGGCTTCACCGACCCGCTCCCCACCCCACGCTGCTCCATGGAGCTCCCTTAACCACCGCCCTGCCCCGGCACCTCCATCCTTCTGGTCCAGCCCTCTCTTCCAGCAGTTCCCAGTGTCAGCATCTGTCAGCCATCAATAACGTCTTAGGACTGGGAGAGAGGATGAGGATTTTATGAGCATTTTCCCTTTAGGTTGCTTCCTTCCTGAAACCCTAATCTTGGATAAAGTTTACCCAGGGAGACAAGATTTTCCCACAAAGCAAAAGGAGAGAGAGAAGGAGGGTATAGCAAAAGAGGTCCTCATGTAGCCCTTCGTGATCCAACGCTACTTTTTTGCAAGCGTGGAAAGATATAGTCCAGTTGCTCAAATTTTTCTCCTGCCCAGAATTTTCAAATGGGTATTATGTTCTTATTCGCCGAGCTGATGTCATTTAATGCTGTCTCAAATTGCTAAGAAGCTTCTGGATCCTCTCTTCTGATGGATAAGGCAATGCTGTCTTTACGTAATTCAGAGGAGCCACATGAGACTTAATTAATATTTATAAAGCATTCAGGATGCTCCGTTGAAAAGGGTGATGATATAAAAGCTCTACAAAAACACTCACAATTTTTCAAATTCTCTGATGTTGCAGGTCAAGTTAAAGACTCATTTTTCCCCTTCATTTTGCTACAGCAATTCTGTCCCCTATGGGCTGTGTGGAACCAGTCAATGCCCAGAAGCCAGTAACACAGGGAATTTAAAAAGAGAGGATAACCTATTTATACTTGTAAAGGATGGCATCCCATGAACAGCAAGACCAATGAATCATTATTTCCTGTGAATTTGTGTCCTGTCTCCTCTAACCACCACCTCATTGTACATCTTCCCGCAGCTCCTACCTCTCCCGTGGGGCACACGACGGTACAAGCAGTAGCTGATCTGAAACCGCCGAGGGGCCGGTCAGCTGGTGCACGCTGTTCAGCCATGCCACTGCTGCTTCTTGAACAGCGAACGAGTTGAACTGCATAGTGATGATATTATAGCTTGTTATTACATCTGCAATTACTCTGACTTGTGCAAGTTGATTGAAATTGTCTGGAAAAGAAGACAGTCATCCCAGCTGTCTGAAGAACCTCATTTCTTAAAATTGCCAAGCAGATCGGACTGAGGCTCTCGAGGCCTCTCGATGATATCTAGTTTCTACCTATGCCTCACTCTTGCAAACAGCTATTGGTGCCAGCAAAGAAATAAAAAACTGCTTAACTGAGGCTGGAGCAGAGTGGAAACTGTCCCGCCCTGCTGCAGGGCAGTACCAAAGAGATGCAATAGGGATCACAGTGACAACAGCAAAGGCACTGGACTGAAAGGGATGTGTTACAGCTGGCAAACAAAAGCACCAGTTAGAGGAACATCATAGCCCATAGGGAAACATCCGTGTTTATTTTTTCAGGTCTCATCTACCACGCAGAGGAAAATTGTAAAGAAAGAGAGCGTTTGTGTGTGTTTGTATCTCCACTCAACCGTGCCGGAAAAGGGAAATCATCCAGAGCAGAGATTTGTCTAATGTGGAATGATTTAATGGCATATGGCGTAATTCAGCGAGTAACCTGAGGCAATCTCCCCCCGCAGCGCGGTGCTGTCACCCCCCGGCAGGGCTCCTCCGGGCTGCCGCCGCCTCTCCCCAGCAGCCCCCTCCTGTTGCTTGATCCAAACGCGGCTCCCACCCCTCCTGGGGGCTGGGGGACGGGGAAGCAGCTGCTCCTAAGAGAGGAGGTTAGAAGTTGTTTTATTTCGTAACGTGCAATGCCTACAACTGCTTCCCAGAGACATTCAAATGATTGCGTCCCTGCTCTGTATCAAGTCAAGGGATTGCCGGGACCGAGCTCCTGAACTGCGGTGCCTCGGCACCACGCTCCGATCAAAGCACTGGCGCTCGTGGGCCCATCTTGCCTTCCTTTTCCTCCCCTGGTGCCAGCTCCAGTGTGTTTCTGGTACAGTGCTGGGCTCTTTCAGCACTTGGAGCTGGCTGAGAAGTCTCCGCGTTTTGTTTTGCTGAGTTTGTTTTTACACACCGTCAAGTCCATCCTCTTGTCCTCTTCCGTGTGCCTCCCCGCAACACTCCTTTCCTGCCGTGCCTACAAATGCAGGCTGACTGGCGTGTGAGAGCCCTGCCTGCCCCGCCACCAGTATCGCCCTGCTGCGGGTAACTGGTCTCACCAGCCAGCCCTCTCTGCTGCTGGTGGCTCTGCCACTGTTCAGCATCTCCTGCCAGGCTGGAAGGAGCTGCAGCTGATCTTCACCATGGCATGCATGATATTTGTGTCCCTCTTTTCACTGTTGGGATGCATTCAGCCCCCTGAGAAGAAGCTTCAGAGCTGTAAAAAGCTGGATACCCAAATTGCCTGTCGTGCTCCATGCCCTGTCGGGTTACAGAGCAAGCACCTCTAGCAGGAGCAGCAGGGAGACTTGGTGCACAGCCCGAGCGGGCAGATGCTTGGAGACGGGGGAAGAGCAGTCGTTTCTCCAAGCTGGTGTTAGCAGTAGTGTGGGCCGCACCGTGCCGGCAGGCAGGCGAGCAGGGGGAGCTGCCGTCCTGGATGCTCAAAAAGCTGCTGGATCTGAGAGTAATTGAGTGAGAGGAAAAGGAATGTAGGAAAGCGAAAGGGAAATGTTTGCTGCAACAAGATAAGCCTGAGGTGAATCACTCAGGGACAGCTGGGCTGATACAAGGGCAGTTGGGAGTTTTATAGCTGCCCTCCCGTGGCTGTGTTAGTACCTATAAATCTTCCCCGGGCTGCACTAGCTAATATTTCAGATGTGGAAGAAATCCTTTCAGAGTTTTACTTGTGCCAGAGTGACCACTTCTCTCACAAGCAGTTTAAGACAGAGGAATTGATTCTTTGTCATTTTGACTAAAGGAATCAAATTCTGATCCCAAACAGTTCAGTGGCAGAATAATAAAAATGGTATTGCTACTAGAACCGTCAGCAGGCCAGGCTGCAAAGGACAGGCACAGGGAGTTAAATGCAGTCTCTTCCAGCTCAGAGCATGCCTTTGGGTTTATGATTTCTGGGTTTCACCACCACACTCCTTCTCACTTTTAAACCACCTCTAAGGCAATTGCTCTTTTCTCAGAAGAAAAGGGGATGGAGGGGGGGAAGCTGCAGAATTTCATTCAGCTGCGCTCCCAGCAAAGCCTCAAACCAGCTGCCCAGGAACAGGGGACACGGGCATCGGGGAGGAACTGAGCAGGGACAGGGAAGGGGAAAGGGCAGGATTTGTGTGCATCAATGCTGTTGTCAAGAAATGCACATGAACCACATCTCTTGGGCTCCACAAAGCCATCTGGACACCGGGACAGGGGTGCTCAGCAAGGCACCGGCCATCTCCCTGTCCAGACCCCACACTTACGTAGAGTGAACTGCACTGACTCCCCTACCCTGAAGGATTTCTTAAACTCAGGGGACTCCTCAATTTTTATTTAAGGCAGGTTCAAATCTGCTTTGCAGTGGTGCATCAGGAGGTTTTTGAGTAAAAAACACTGTGGACTGATGAATTAGGCTGTTCCCCGGTGTTTTAATGACTCGTCTTCCTGGGACACTTGAGTTCAGAAGGTTATCTTCACAAGGAAAAGCCTGCAGAATATTTTAAAATTAAATTAATGCTTGTAATGCTTTGCAGAATATTTAGGAGATGTAGTGATGCTGTGAGAACACCTTGTACCCACATTCAGCCAAAGTCTTGGAGTTGCCCTCCAGCATCAGAGGCAGGTTTACATCTGAAGAGGGGTAAGCTGAGCTGGCAGCCCTGCCAGGCTCTCTGAAACACCCCAAGGACACAGCCTCTCCTTTCCACCTACCTTCCAGAAGACGCAGCTCTCTGCCTTCCACAGCTGTAGAGGGGCATTGGTTTGCATGGGGTGGGAGGGTGGGGGGATCTGATGTGGGTCTGCATCCCAGAAGTCTGGTCTTGCGTCTGGGACACTTCCAAACTTGAGGCATGCTCAGGCCTGGACTTGGAGTGATGGCTTCGTTTCTTTAAAATGCCTGTCCAGACCAGAGGTTGCAGGAGGAAGGTGAGATGAAGAGCTTCTCTCCTAATGCAAATTTTCTCTTGAAGTAAATACCACTCCGTGCCCACAGGCATTAAAGATGGCCTTTCAAGGTGGTGGTGTTTGTGTCAGGTGCCAAACTCAGCCGGACTCCTGCAACTATAAAAATCAATCACAGCAACAGATAAAATCAGCTCCAAACCAAGTGCTTTCCATGTTAAGCAAATATTGCATCTGGCTGCCAAGGAAATGATGTTTTGTTTCTAATGGATAGCCCGGGGGCTGAGGTGTGGGAATGGTGGTGTCCAGGCCCTCCCCGGGAATCGCAGCTATAGATGAAACTCCACCACCATCTGCTGGACATGCTGAAGATGGAGCTGGGTTCATCCGTGTTCATTTCCTAGCGAAATGACAAAATCCCTCTAAAGAAAAAGGTTAACAATGTCAGGGCCAAAGTCCTTATGCCTCTGTTTTCCAGCCACCGGGAATTTTTCTACACATGGACATAAGTGGCAACTAGACATCTCCTTTGGAAAGTCTGTTTTTATTTCATTTTATTGTAGCTCTGATAGATCTGAGAGGCAATTCTTATGTCACAAGGTACAGTCTGAATGCAAAAGCAGGCAACGAGTGGGGAAAGA
>NW_009210336.1:20076-58696 GCF_000690835.1 Fulmarus glacialis
AACCCTTATGTGGTTTACACAGTAGGGAGCAGTCAGGCTCAGGGTTAACCCCTTATCTAAGAATGAGTTGGGAGAAAGAAATCACTGTACCAGAGCCCATGCGGATGGTGGGAATTGCTATAGTCACATTGCAGTAACAGGAAGAACCGAATTTTTTGTATTGAAGAAGAAAATCACCCTGAGCTAGTTGGACCGGGAGTCTCACTGTGCCTCCTCTCCCCTCGTTTATTCCTACCTGCCGTGATGCTGCTGGGTGGCCAGGACCTGCCCAGGTTGGCAGCCCTCCGTGCGTGCCACACGCTCCATCGCTGCCGCGGAGCGGCTGAGCAGGTGCCACTTGTCCCGCTCAGGGGCAGGATGGGGCAGAGGTGCCCAGCGCAGAGACGCACCTCGGGATTGCCAGCACAGTACGGCATAGCACCCCGCACATCGGTACCTGAGGCACTACGGAGGCATCGGTCCATCCTCCAGCCCTGCTCCCAGGACCTGGGTACCTCAGGGCACCACGCTGTCACCTCCCGGGCACTGAAAGACGTTGTAACAAACATAGAGCATTAAGTGGTCTTCCCAGGGTCACATTTGGAGACCGTTTCAGAGCCAGGAGCTGAGTTTCTTTTCTCCATGTATCACAGCGACGTCCCTCCAATCCTCCTCCAGTGCACAGCCCTCCTGACTCTCCCCACCCTCCAGCTCCTCACCTCTTCACGTGACCTACAATAACAATCCCCAAGGAAGTGACCAGGCTGTCTCCAGGAGGTCCCACACACCTAAAGTTTCCTGCACTGAACCCACCTTCCAGCTTACGCCGAGTCTGCAGCAGGGCACGACACAGCAGGCTATTGTCCAAGCCTGCTGCATCATTTAGATCTGATTCTATAATAAATGAAGAAGTGAGGCTTCAATAAGAGATAAGGGAGCCTCGGACTGCCTTGCTCAGACTAATCTTTTAATGGTTGAAAATGATAGACAAGCTGCTTCAATTTCTTATCTAGCATTTTGCTTTGAATTATTAATAACCAATTTGTACTTAATTTACTTAGTTCAGAAAATTAACTACATGTGTTGCTGGTTCCAACATTTTTCATTTTTACTGCCTTCTGCATCAGCAAAGGGAGAACTTCATATAAACCAATTAAAAGACAAAACCACTCACACAACCTCCTGCCCTGGTTCGCTCTCCTAACTCTCTGGAGTATAACGAGAAATACCAGCTTCTAATATTTCTACGCTTCTTTGCTTCAGACTTCCTTAAACTACAACTTGGGTTAATGATTACAGCTAGCAAAGGGATAAGATTCTCCTAATATCTAAAACAGTTTTCCCAGACTCTTGGACAAAAAGAAACATTTTGGGGTAAGAGGGACAGAATCCGCAGTTTTGAGGGAAGAATGGAGGAGCTCTAAAACTTAGAACTAGAATTAATTCACATTATATCTAAGTATTACTGAAATGTTTACACAGATGTGTGTTCCCCATCTCCTAGAGACAGGGAACATTCACTTCATTGCATGTAATGATTTCTTTTGGGGGTTTAAAAAATATTTTTCAAGGAATGTGCCCTGTGGTATGGCTTCCTCGAAACATAATTTCGTTGCATAGAACATATTATTCTGCAGCACAGCGTTAAAGTTCACCTCATTGAATCAGGCTGATCATTTTCAAAAATAAAAATTAACATTTATTCAGGAAAACAAATATTACTGGATTAATCAAGCTAGTCTCCAAAAAGAAGAGGAGATGAATGACATTTCAGTGACAGCTGAATGAAGCATCACAAACATTTCAAATCCAATTGTTTTGTTGAAAGTTTTTATGGAAAATTTTTCTGAGAAGCTTGTTCTACCATCACTTTCAAAAGCCCAAACTGAACAAAGCCACTACTTCAATGCAAAGTCTTCTTTCAGATTTAATTCTTTCACAAACACCTTGCCAAAATAAGGAAGCACAGGCAGAAATACACCTGCTTTTTAACACACTGATTTTTAAGGAAACAGGATTGTCTGATAAAAAAAAAAAATTCATTAATTTTAATTACCATGTCTGGATTTTAAAGGAGCTTATTTTTATATTTTGGAGGCTCTGTTTGAATGAGAAAGCTGAGTCACCCAACCAAAGAGTTGCTGTTAAGAAGGAAGAATGATGAGAAGCACCTTGGAACAGGAATGGTTGTGAGGACGACGGGTGTCTAAACCTATAGCACACAGGAAGAAGAAATTGGGGAAACTGGAGGCTATAAATGGCCAGCCAGCCAGAGAGACAAAGGGAGAGATTTGTAAGCAAAGGTGCCGAATTATGATAATTAAGTTTAATGAAGGGGAAATATCAACACTGAAAAAGGGCTTTTACAGCTTTCTGACAGGTAATAGTTTAATTGGCTTCTCCATCCTGCAGAGACAAGAGGAAGGCTGATTCAAAAAGACGCCTAAGACCACTGCTAAAATTAGGCTTCAGTTAAATTTAGGGAACACATATATTAACGTAGCCATAAGGTGAGCCTGTAAAACTTTCCACAGATACGCAAAATGCTTAACTGGGGAACAAAACCAATCTATCAGCCCTTCCTTAGCCTCATCTGAAAGAGGACAACAAATCAAAGGTGAGAAATTCATTTTACAGGCATGCTCCAACTAGCTGTTAAGGAACCAGCTTGGGTACCAATTACACGGCAGCCATCACACAGTACAGAGCTCACTTAAAGAGGTTGCTTAAGCATTTTTTTGGGGATCCTGGAAAGTCTTCCAAAGAAAATGCATTATGCTAAAATAGTCCCACTGTCAATCCTGTGGCATTTATAAATGTTGTTTTCTTTGCATAGATACAATCACTGGAGCCTGAACTCCTGAGATAACGCAATAGTCAAGGCAGCAATAATCAGGAAATATCACTCGGCTTTCAGCACTTCCAAAGTAGGGTCAGAGTTAAACTGTAATCTGTTAACAGATTACAGGGTTAATTTGTAATCTGCTATTGTAATCTGCCAGGAACAGTCTAGAAGGTGAAAATGCCAGGGGCAGGATTCCTCACCCATTTTTCAGTCACCAGGGATTTTACTGCTGGTAGGAGGCTCCTACACATCTCTCTGTGAAAATGCTCACACAATGCTCAAGACGCAGTGCGGAGGCACGGTGATGTTACCCAGTTTCTTCTCTATTCCTTTCCTGATCACTGCTGGCACTCCATGAGCTTTTTGACCAGCAGAGACACTAAGCAAACATTTTTACAGAAGCACCTTAATAAAGACTTCATGTATTTTATTCCTGAACAATTATAGGAACAAGAAGTATAATCTATGTTAGAGCTGCTCCTGATCTCAGGTCTCAGGGGTAGAGAGCCAGCCAGACCACCAGTCAAAGCGGCCTGACCAAGCTGCTTCTGCACAAATCCAGTTCTATTTCACCTAGGAAAGGTGCCCAGACCTGGAAGGCAGAGCTTCACCTCCCGTCCATTCTGCTCACCACCACGCAGCACGGCAGGGACAGGGACCCAATACCCAGAACAAGGGAAACATCAGCCCACTCAGGCCATCTATTTCAGTGCTTCTCTATGCTCACAGTAAAAAGATTTTACAGTACCTAACCTGATTCTTTTCACTGCAACTGAAGACTAAATTCACTGCTGTCATTCAACCCGGGTATTCCCATACCCAGGGAATAACCCAGATTCTTCTATTCTTCTCCACAAGGGGGAAAATAAAAGCCATTTTTTTCCCTTCCATCTTGCCCATATCATCAAATAGAGCTCCTCAAACAGAACATGGTATCCCAGCTGAGACCTTATCAATCTGAACGGACTGGAAAGTTTTGCCCTGTGTTTGTCATTCAAGTGCAGGTGTAAGGTATCTTTGCATGACGTCTGCCCTTTTCATAACAACATGCCACTTTTGACTCACATTCTTGCTTATGATCTGCCAGCAAATTGGAGTTTTCTCCAACGAATTGCTATACAGCCAATTTATTTCCTCTCCTGTGCCTGTGCATTTAGTTTTTCTTCTCTCAGTTGTAATACCTTGAATTTCCCCTGCTCTTTTTGCCTTCAGATCTTTCAAAAAATGTATCATCATTACCACTGGGATCATGACAACCTCCAGTGTACTATCTGGCTCTCCCAGATCTTGTTATCTGCAAATGTAAAGAGCAAACTCTCTCTTCCATTCCCCAAGTCACTAATGAAGATGCTGCATAGACGAGACTCAGAACAGATGCTAGTAGCATCATGTCCACTACTAATAGTAATTCTTCCACTCCATAATTCTTCCATTCTGACTGTGAATTGTGCTTTAAGGACCTGTACACATGCAGCCTTCCTCAAACTACCATCACTTGCTAATGAAAATACAGGACAGCATCAGAAGTGACATGTAAATAAGGAGCAAAAGAACAGGCTCCTAGGTGTCACTGAGCCCATGCATGGCCTTAGGAATGTTATCTGATCTCCATGTCTAGGTTTCCTCATCTGTCAGAGATTGTCGCTCTATGAAACATTTGAGACCAAGAGACTGCAAACACTATGTTTAAGAACCAATATTATTACTATGCTGGAGAACACCATTTTTATGCAAATTACTCCTAGTAATTATGCCATGCGTCTTTTATTGAAATTTTGCATTGCATAATTACATACACATGTATTTGTATAACTAAGAGTTGTACAATAATTAATTAAATAGCTTTTGTTTCTGTAACTGTCAATGCTTTATGACAGATGAAATCTAAAAGTCTCTTTGGGGTTTATGGTCTCTCAGGTCTGAACTCCGGCATAACATGCTGCATAACATGCAGCAATGAACATTTCATACATGTTTCTTCCCAAAAGCCAGGAAGTTCCTTATTCTAATGACAGCATTAACTATGATACTTTTTAGACAACTACATTAACAGGTGGGCCAACTTACAGAAGAATTAATAAGGACGATACTTCTCACCCAGCAAATACAAAGTGCAATGAACATCTATAAAAGACTGAAATGTGTCAAGCAGCGAATCAGATCAATGTGGATCTTACCTGAAAATACAGGGCTGCTGAAAACTTGATGTACCATGAGAGAGAACAAAGCAGAGAGCTCAAATCAAGTGATCCTTCTAAATAAGCCTGACAAGCTTTTATTACAAGAAAACTGAATTAAGCAAAAACCAGAGATAAGTGCTTTATCTGACATTTGGTATTTTAAAAGACTGAGAAATAGGAAGACATTTACAGAAAGAATAACATGTAAGGTCATCACCAATAAGAATTGGGTTTTATTCAAGCTATTGACAATAATTGAATTTTAGTTTCCTGCCTCAGCCTAGACTTGTCAATTAATCGAGCCTTGCATGCATGTGAACATTGCTAGAGGCCTCTTAAAGAATCACTTGATTACAACTTTTTTTTTTTTTTTCTGAAGGGTGAAACAGCATCCCTCCTTCTCAATTTAAGTAATGATCATCTATGCAGGTTTTATTATATTAAAGCCCCACTCCAATTGATTCACATTTGCCAGATGCTGTCAGAATTGCTGACAGGTGCTTATTGCACTCCAGGTCAGCATGAAATCGCCATGAGAAGGGACAGTCTGCAGCATCAGAGCCATCCCAGACTTCTGAATGACCCCCCCCTCCCTGAAAGGCGAGAGGACTTTAAAAGAGGAAGCCACGTACAAAAGCCTTGCGGGGATGGGGAAACGGAGAAGCACAATGGCACCTCCGCTTCGCAACAAAACAGACAGTGACTCAGGAATCAGGATGTCACCTCAATCTGCTTTTTAAATGGTTCTGCTCCAGTACATACACTGGTAGAGATACTTCTACAACAAAAGCTTTTCATGGTTTAATTTCAGAAACCACCTGAAATGGGACAAAGTTATTGAATGAATTATCTTAGCAGGTTATTTAAAAAAACACAAACAAACAAAAAAACACTAGAAGAGCTTGTTAAATGTCATATTAGCAAACAGTTTAATTTATTAAAATGACTCCAGTACACCTCTGTGCTTCTACAACAGACAGCATTACATGTAACAGGTAAAACGTGGGAACATTCTCAGGGAAGCAGTATCAGGCTCATTAGGACAGAAACACAAGAGCAACAGTATCTTGCATCACCTCCCAGCTCAACCTTCTTCTACATGGTGATTCTGATACTTCTCTGTGCAGCAGGCAGTCAGTTGAATGCAAGTGTGTGTATATGCTTCCTAATCAAAGATAGGTGAGTCAAGCCCTATACCGTCAAGGAGAAGGCAGGTATGCCTCCAATGTCAGTGGGAGTAGAAAGTAAATTTATTAACGAGTTTATGATCCCGTGGGGCCTGGGTAGCTGCGGCGGCACGGGAAGCGGAATTCTACATTTTCATCACTCTAAAAATGTGAGTTCTACAGGATGCACATGGAAAGATTAAGTTTCTCATATCATGGAAGATCCTGGCCCAAAAAGACTTGCACACCTGAGTAATACGCTCATAAGAATGACAAGACTCATGTAAGTCTTTATAGAAGGAGAGTCTTAAAATACATTTGTGGTACTTCAGGGCCAGTCCTTTCTTCTTTACTGATTAACTTTACCAAAATTAACTCAACCTGGCATTCTATCAGCAAGGAAACATGAGAGGGCAATAAAATCAGAAGACACTGAAGGTGTAAATACAGTGCAAAAGTGTTGGGTTTAGTTTTTGACTGTTACAGCCTGATGATTTTATATTCTGTGCTTTATTTTCAGGGAAAAGCATAGTTGCCGTGTGTCATAATATACACGCTTGCATATATATGTATACATACACACTTGCTGCAAAATGCAAAGGCTTCCAGTGGCATATGATTCATAGTACTGACTTCTCACATGCAGGTTTTTTTGATACAAAAACAAACCACTTTTAGAGGTGCCCCCTCCCTCTCCATACCAAATGTATTCATTAATGTGTATTCACATGCATTATTACTCTACCCACTCACTGATTTATATTAACCAGATTTTTTTTTTTTTTTAAATGTAAGCCATAAGTTATCTTAGTTGCAACACCTAGCCAGAACACTCCAGTGACCACAGTACTCCTGGGTTTTACGGTAAATAATGTATCAGTTGGCAGAACATTCTTAATAAAACGACTAAAGTTTTGTTTGCTTCATATTGCTTCATTTTTAAAAATCTCTTTGATGTACAATCTTCGCTGTTAGTACACTTCAGATTTACTGAAATGCAGTAAACTTTGAGAGCTCATTATTCAGAAGCACCCAGTCTTTTTTTGACATTAAATGGAAGCCATCAGCAACAACCGTCGTACGGAACATTCATCGGGTTAACAAAGTGCACATTAGCTAGTGTGAGATGAAACTGTTTTCTAAATAGCTAGTAGACTTCATAAAACAAATTATGTGCGATGTAGTCACTAACCTGCTGAGGCAGCAGAAGGACATAAGAACAAAAGCAACTCTAGGGTCAGTTTCTATCCGTATTAACGTAGCTTTGGTTCAGAAATTCTTTAAGTGTTGTAGAGCACCTGGTTTAGTGACAAAACACACGTGTCTCACAGTGCTAACAGTATAATGCTAATAAACTATAAACTGTAGGTTTCAAATATTAATAGCATTTAATAAAAAAATTTACAGAAATATTCTTGTTGACAAATGTGCAGTACAAATGCAAGCTCCTTGGCCACAAACTCAAATTGTGTGCATCAGTTTTGTGCTGGCGTAACAGTGCAAGTGCTGGGATTCAAGTATGCTTTTCCGTATTTATGTCAAGCAACAGAGACTACACGATGAAGTTTGGGAGATTATCTGCTCACAAGGCCAGGATGCGAGAATCAGGCGAAACATTGCAGTAATTGCAATGTTTGATTTCCCTCATACAGAAGGCAATCTAAATGAGGAAAAACACATTTCACAAGCCAACCAGCTTCACATACCAGTTATTGCTTCAGCTAGATCAGTTGTACTAAAATACAGGACTACAGGTTGCAATGTAATCTCCACTCCCACAAAGAGAAGATGAAATCTACAGTGCAAGCCCTCCATGCAAAAAGATCAAATCACAAGACCAGAGTCCTGTTTCACAGGACAGAATTTATTCATCATTCAGTTTTGTCTGTGAATTTTTTTTTGTCAGTCAGTTAGATCAGAGTCAAAAGTACATTGTTTATTATTTCTGTGTTTCTAGAGGTTACTACTTCATGCCAATTTAGATCGGCTCAGCAACAGAATACAATATGAACACTCGTTTCCAAAGAATTGCAAAAGTTATTGCTGAAATTTTTAGGGCGAAAATTAAAAATTATTTCACCAAATCAAGTCTTTACTCCACTTTAAAAAAAAAAATCTGACATCCTATTAATTAAAAAACAAACAAACAAACAAGCTTTTTTCAATTAAATAATAATCTAAGGTTTTACAAGATATTCACATTCAGGCAACTGTCTCCTGACTTTCATCTGGCTGAATGCCAGATGCCATAATAAAAACAAGAACGCTACTCTCGCATTCTTCATGACAGCAGTGATTAGTGCAATTTACCACTGCACTACACAGCTCTAATAGTGCAAGGTGTGCCTGCTAACAGTATTTCTCACAATCATCTGCTACATGATCATTATTCTCAGATGTCTCTAACTGTCATTCTCATTAGACTTTTGGCATTTATGTTAACATTTATGAAAAACTATGGCTTTATCCATGCAATATATATCCTGCCTAAGCAAAATTTTTAAACCATTTATTTAAAACATTAAAACTGAATTGGAATGAAAGTTACCTGTTTATGCCATAAGCTGTGTTGCCACTAAACTCAAGATCTCAGGGTTAGCTACAGATCACAAATATGTGTATTTGTGCATCTGTTACAGTCTTTAAAAGTATATTTAAAACATAACACTGATAAAACTTCACTCATTTTAAATCTCATTCTAATAATTTATATTATTTTTTGCAACATGTTTAATTACTTGTATCCAAAGTGTCATCTGAGTATCGCTGTATTACAACAGGATTGGGACTGTAAGAAACCCATAAATGCATACATAAGAAGGCACTTGTCTTCCAGTAGTTCAAGTCAGAGAAGGCCTTACCCAGACAGTGGCACCTTACACTCTGAAGGATCAGCAAATGTCCCCAGGCTTTGATACGGTCTCAAAACCTGTCTTCATGTCCCTGGACAAAGGTGCTATATGCGGTCTATAATACCATGAAGCTCATGATGAATTCCAGTAGTTTTTGCCTGTTGCGCTGAGGTAGGAACGTAGTGCTTAGTTCCAAAATGGTGTCTCTTCTTTGTTTCGTCTGACTGAAAACCTAAAGCACAGCATGACTATATGTAAGTATCACCACGTTCAAGGAATCTTCTTTCTTTTGTGATTAAAAGTTTATGGTCTATACCAAATTTGCCCTCATTTCCAAGACTTTTTTTTTTCCCCCCTTTCCTGAAGGCTTAGGTGGCAATGCCTTTAGATATCACTAGAATTCACTCAATGTTGAAGCCCTTCAAGTGGTAGGGAAGAAGAAAAACTGAGAAATAAGCACAGTGTATGATAAACAGCCAGATTCTAACAGTGAGGGATAAAACATGCGCTCAAAAGGCATCTGAATTGAAAGTGTAAGCACTTCGAAAACAAGAATTCAGATGTTATGCTCTGAATAGATGCTCAGCACATGTTATCTAGTTCCACTTTTCCAACAGCAGAATAAACTAGAATTAAATTATGGATTTGATATGCGCTTTCTTCATAGGTCTTACAGTCTGCAGGAAGATACCTTTGCCTACAGGCCTTACTATAGGCTAACTAGTATTAGATTATTTAATACAGCAGAATTCAAGGGCAAAGACTTCAGAAGCCTCATCTAGCAGTACTTTGCCTAAATGCCGATGCTTTCAAAATTATAATGCTAAATCCCATCTGGCATTCAGGAAGCCATGTCATTCTGATGAAAGAAACACTTCATTTGCAAAATCTAGATTAGGCGATTTAAAATTAAAATTATAGTGGTAAAGTGCAAAACTGATCTGTTATTTTAAGGAAGATCCGTATCCTCATGTTGGACACCGAAGGTCTCTTAGGATGGTTCTGCTGGAGCACCAATCACTGCTAAGCCACAATTCAGTAACTAATACTTCTTGAAGATTTAAGTGGTCCTTCAAACTTAGATTTAGCTGTCACTAAGCACAGAGCATACTCTCAGCCTTCCAACATTGTCACTGATGTCCAATAAGGACATGGAGTAGAGCAGAGAAACTTCATTTGTTCTGAATAAAAATGCCTAGTCACCTAGCCCTCACCTAGACAGGTTTTCTCAGGGGCAAGTGCCCTGTTCTGCAATGTGTGCTCTTCTCCTACAGCCCTGAGCTTTAAGGAGAGCGAAATGCTCAAAACCCGCAATACATGTGCAGAGATACATTCACATATTTTAAACTGACGCTGAACAGATTCCATGAATTGTCAAAATTGTGCTCATTATTAAAATGAAACTTAACAGTCTCCAAATTTGATCACCAAACACTTACCCCAATTTCCTTAAAGACTTTCACTGCATTTTTCACATGACTGTAGGTAGCACTCTCAGCTGCAAGAAAAAAAACCCAGAGATAAACAAACTGCAATTGAATTTGGGCTACCTTGTGCTAGGAGGAACAGAATGAATCAAATCCAGTTCCAAAAGCAGTTTAACATACCATATACAGCAACATTCTTCTCCGTCCTGCTTATTAGGTGCCTGTGTAACTTTTGAACGTATTCAGACTCTGAAACAGGACCACTAAAATTGTGCACGAAGATAACAGCAGAGCTATATGCCTCCAGTAAAGGTCCCAACAATCTCTGCAGGAAAGTGATGTACTGCTGGTGCTCTTGAGACTGGCTCACCTAAGAAAGGGCAACAAGAGCTTACGTGACAGAGACCAGCGGAAAAAAGAAATGACATGCAACACAGTACACAGCAAAACAGCAGCCCAAATAATTTTTAGTACAAAAAGGAGTACAGGGGCACAACACAGCACATTATGAAAGCATAGCAAAAAAGCAGTTTACCACGAGGGACAAAACAGGCACTGCACATCACAGATCAATGCTACTTTTTTGTCCTCCAAGATATTAATAACTATTTTCTTAAGATAAAATTAAAGACATCATACTGCTCTGCAGCCAGCAGAATGGTTGCCATACGTTCACAGAGATGGACATAAGTTTCCAAGTGTTACCAAGATATCCGAAAGAGTTTTTGTGTCAGCTCTGTGAGAAAACTAGTAATATGTCTAAAATCAACATGATCAATCTATGAAGTGAAATTTAGGCTGAAAATAAATACCAGCACAATGTGGCACTTTTAGAGTGCGTGCTGTCAGTAAAGAATTAAACATTTAGACACTAAGATACTTGAGCCTTTATCAGTTTTCATGACACTAACACGCCCTTCCACGTCCCTGTAAGATTATTTGATGCTTCTTCAGCTGTTTTCCCCATGGGAAGGAGAGAAAGGTGTTTTACTGACTGTAGCAAAATACAACAGACTAATACCATGAACCAGCAAAAAAAAAAAAAATTATCATTACCCTTCCTGAACTAGTGAAGTAGTTTGTATCTCTTTCAACAGGCTTCAACGTTATTAGTTTTAGGATAATATTACCTTCAGGTAGCAATCTCTCTGCTCTTCTCCAAAATCACTGTCTTCATCTTCCTCGTCACTTCTCCAAGACAATGGCTCAGGGAGTTTTTTATCCCACTGCTGCTCTGTAAGACTGGGGCTAACATCCTCCTGATCATCCTGCTTAAATTTGAAAGACAAGGTGGTAAATAGGTAAAAACCCCAAATCTGGGCAAACAATACGTTTATTTTATAATCTCACCTGACTTAATTAGTCCATTCACTAACCAATATTTAATGAAAGCAGGTGAGATCCAATTATAGACAGGCTTCAGATAAGCAGAGAAGAGACATTTGGTGAAAAAGACTGTTTTTCTTCAGTTTGCCTGTCATGTAAAAGTGAAAACCTTTGCAAGTGTTGCTGAATCTTTCTACCAGAGGCCATGCAGTAGTAGTTGCCAAGAAAGTTTTTTCAGTCGTGTTAGGATAAAAAGTTGAGATGCTATCTGGATGTGAATGTTGCTAACTCCATACTACTGTTGCCTTAAAGACAGAGTAGTAAACTGTGTTATTGTATTACAATAGCTAAAATCTCAATTAATGCAGAATGCCACAAGTTGCTATTCGGAAGTGGTAACTTACTGCCTCTAATGATGCTGTTCTTGTATTTGTCCCCATGTGAGATATTGGTTGGAACAGAATGAGCCAGTTTTAATCACAAAGGCCCCAAATGGTTTAAACCTTGATTACATTGAGACATTAAGACCCCTCCACCTGTTGCATCACAGCAATTCCCTTCCGCTAATTACCTTGACAAGCACCATCCAAGTTTAGCCTACAAATACCCCACAGTAATCCACCCTCAGAGCAAGACACAGATTTACACTTAAACTTATTAGCAGGTAGGTGTCTTAGGTAAGTATACATTTCTTCCGGTTTTTGAGATGAGTGCGTGACAGCAAGAACACCATTGGTAGAACTTCTTAACTTGAATATTGTGAGGGAAAAAGAGTTCGTTGTTTGCTTTTCATCTATTTAGTAAACCCATCTATTTTAGTAAAACCATTAACTAGTAAAGTGCTTTGTAAAGCTGTGAAGTATTGTGAAGTTCCCTTGCAAGGGCATAGTGAGGTGATCTGCCAGATCTTTAAGCACAAGTGACAAATATACACATACTAGATGTTCTTGAATAGTGATTTCATTCTGTTGTGCAATAATGCAGGTATGTCAGAAGTTCAGGTGTACAGTAACTGAGGTGCAACAGAAATATTCCACCTGACTGATCAACGTCTGATGCAACATTCAATTTCAACAATGTGTCTCCAGAAACCCGTTTTAGAGATAGTGAACACACGCTCAAAAGAATAAGGGAAGCCTTAGTGTCAATCATTCGCCATTATTTGTTTTGCTCAAAGTAGTAGAACAGAAAGATTTTTCATAGGTCAGAGTGCTAAGTAACTGAGGAAAGACCCCCAATACAGTTATTCCATTTAGAAATGAGAATCAGGCAAGATTAAACCCAAATGGATAACAGACACCTCGTAGATGTGATTATTGTCATAATATTCATGACAAAGAAAAAGGCCCCTGCAGCAAATGAAGAACGACATCCTTCCAATCTTACACTCTGATCAAATGTTTTATTCTGAATGAAGCAAAGGCCACAAAATAAGTTTAAAAAAATACCGAAGAGATCACTATGTGTTAGGAATATTTCTTAGTTTTTGAAGCAGACACTAGAATCATAGGAAAAGAATTTTAAAAAAAGCATGGATCAATCAAGCTCAATTTAATGGGAAATTTATCAATGTGTTAATGTCAGCAGTAAACTGAAATAATTAGAAGGGGCAGAAGCTAGCTACCTTTCTTAGAGAAGAGGTAAAAACCCCACAAACATTTCCAACCTGTCCGAAGTCAAGAAACAATTATTGCTTATAGTGTTTGCACTGATTATGCAAATTCTTAATATTTTAAAAGTAGTAAGCAGGTACAGAGGTTTTCTAAGTTTAAAGAAATTTACTGATGGAATATATCTCCTTTTTAAGCATTCAAATGTTGCACCGGTGGTGTGTATCAGACAACACAGACAAATATTTATATACTGCCTAATAGCCATCTATATCCCAGCTATAAAGAGCAAAGTACCAGACTCAGCAACGAAAACTTATAGAAGAACCCTCAAGACAGGTTTCATGCTTGAGTAGACAGAGGTGCATATCTACTGCTGTCCACACCTATTTTCCTCATCTGTCCCCAGGCATGGAACGTACAGGTTTCTTCCTAACCCTCTGATTAGCATTCATTTTTGGATTTATCTAATAATGATTACAATCTAATGCATGACAATGCATGACTTCAGATAAAAAGCAAAGGAGGAGAATGTTTAATATCCAGGTATATCAACTAAATAGTACTTATGGTTACATATATTACAAATGGAAGCATGTATCAAAAGGTATGCAGCAAGATCAGAGTGAAACAGTGCCCATTAACAAATACACCAGAAGCAGCTCTAGCCTCCTTTGAAACTAGAGAGCTGCAAAAAGAAAGCAGCCAAATACGTAACTCTTTTCCATGAGCTCTTTAAATTTTGTTGCTTCCTCCTGGGCACCAAGATTTGTTTGCTGTGCACACAAACAGTTTGGGAAGCAAAGGTATGCCGAGTCAGCTGCTCCCTGGTCCCCAGGTTTTCTTTACACTGCACGCCTCTGCCGGATCGCACACACAGCGACTCCAGTACATCCCTGAAACTGCAAACTCTGCTGGCAGAGGAGGTTTACAATAATTTCGAGGTCAATGCAAAGGAATCAAAGAATGACAAAAGGTCTGGACTACTGACTCCTGTAGAGTAGAAAGTGAACATCCACGTAGCTATGCTACAATTTAAAAGGGCTCCAATAATAAAATAAATCCCCATTTTACAAGACAGTGTAAAATATGTGTCGTCCTTAGGTTTAACGGTACACTGAAATTACACGGAGTGTCATTCATAGCATCACAGGATGACTATACCCAAATGTCTGAAGCTTATAAATGTAAGAATTGAAGTAGTATCAGTCCTGGACTTGTTAAGTTGTTACAAGCTTTCAGTAACAGCATATATTTAGAACAAGACTCACAACTAAGATGCATAAACTACCTATGGCTGAAGTCAAGTACAAGAAACAAAGCTCATTTAGTATCTCTATCACCTTACCTCGGCCACCAGAAGAATACCATATTGTATCAGTCTTTCCACAGATTCATGGCAAACTTGATATATCACCTGGCAAGGCTGCACAACAAAAGAAATGCACTGAAAAAGTCACATCCATTATACCCATTATAGCAACACCAGTTCCCTGTTCAATATGAACGTTTTAGATACAGCAGTATTATTCCTTTTAAGCAAGTTACTAAACTTTTATCAGCATAATCCCAATGCACCACTCTTATGTTTATCCTGGCAGACATTAAAAAAATTACAGTGAAATCGGATATTTAAAATTTGTGCAAGTTTTCTGAAGAAATGCATTACTATACTGGTAGAAAACCACATTAAATAGTCTCCCCTCTTAATCGCCTCTAACCAAATTTTAGTTTGTTAACCATTCTGGAATAAAATCATCATAAAACTAAAATCATTGAGACTCATACCAGTGATTTATTTGGAATTTAAAGGAAAGTACACTTTCAAGAAATTCCCTTATGTGTTTTGAAACTGAATAAAAAAACCAACCTCTTTTACATTGTTCATAACCATGTAGGAAATATTTTCTAATTTAAAAAAAAAAAAAAAAATAGTCAATTATTAACTCTGAAAGCAGAAGCATAAGACTACTAAAAATCCCCACCATCTGAGCTACATTAATGCCCAGACAAAAATACTAAATTTGGCTTATGCTTCATTTAAAAAGGCACGAGACAGAAATATGTGTGCAAATTTAAGAAGTAATTCAAGAATCTCTAGAATTCTAAGTAACTTCTACACATACGAAAAAAAAATATCTAGCACTTAAAACTGCAAGTATACAGACTGTAAATATACAGAGTGCCTGAAAACTGAGATAACATCAGCTCTCTTCAGTGTTTTGTAACAAAACAAAAACCAAAGTCAGGCCATGTTTAAAATTGCCACTAAGTACTAGGTGTGGCACACTGTGACTCCTATGCAAATTAAGAATATCTTTAGAATCTGGAGCCTTAGTTCCCAGTGTAGTTTCAATCATCCATGCAAACTCACATGAGTTGGGTACTCTCAAAGACTTGTATTTGTTTAAGTAAAAATATATTTAAGTAGTTTGAGCAGAATGCAGATATAGCTGTGATGGTCTAATGACATAAGCGACATAAAATCTGTTAGAAGGCATTAAGAAGCCCAACCTCAAGTTGTGGGAAGCTGACAGAGATAAAGTGAGCAGCTTTTCTTTCTCAGGAAAGGCCTAAAGCCAGCACAGCAAAAACGCTGCAGGCTTGCCCCAGCATCACCCACTTTAGCACTTGCATGAGCAGCAGGCGTGCACCCAGTATGTATTCCCTAAACCAGATCGACTGATTTTGTCACACCTTGCCACGGAAACAAGGTAGTGACGGGAGTGTGGCAAGTTAATTCACGTGTTATCTTAGGCCAAACATCTTTTGGATGAACTGTTATGATGGAACTACATTCATTCAAATGTTCAGATATTTCCTTGAAGCAAACACTATCTCCCTTTTTCAAACAATGTTCAACCTCTTGATACCCATTATCATTTGACTGTACTTACACTGAGCGTATCAGAAGTGTGACACTTGAAGAAAGCACGAATTCTCTTTAAAGTTACAAAGGCAGTTACAAGCAGGAAAAAAAAATTGACATGTGGACAATTAATGCAACTACTTACTTACCAAAGATACAGTAAATTCATTAGAAAGCAAGTAACACAAGCTGGCAGCTTTTCGGACCAGGTGTTCTTGACTAATCAAACTGGGAGAAGCACCATTGGTACCATTTCTGTACCTCCTACTCTGAACCGCATGAAGACTGCAGGCTAGAGCAGAAACAAACATAAGCTAAGTTTATTTTTCCAAAGAGCTTTATAGCAAAGGAAACTTAAAACTTCTGCTTTGTCTATTTCTAGGTCTAAAAGCAGTCAAACATTACACATGCAATTGAAGAATAAGGACAGAATTCACCACTGTTCCATTTGCGTCCAATTAATGTCCGATTGAAACAAAATCTCATTAAAATTTTAGTGACCAAAGCACAAGTTTTGCCATGTTGGCTCAAAACTCTGATAGTGCCTTGCCTAAGGCAGTGACCAATACATGAATATGTCCAAGAAAGATAAAGGATGATGAGAAAAATGAGTGAAACATTCTACAAACGAAAACTAAGTTTACTTTAAAATTGTTTTTCTTAGAGTAAACTGGGCTGAAGCAGGGGGTGGAGAAATATATATAAGTAAATTACATGAAAAATGGGGGGTGGAGGAGGTTGTGCAGATACTTTGACTTCATGGGTCACAACAAAATCTTTCCTTGGTAAACCCCATCACATACCAATAATGGCCTCTTTAATAAATACATGAAGTACTCCATTGCTGTAGAAGTTGAGTTCAAAGACAGCAGGTATCGTTGTGCTGGGAGTGATGAAGAACTCATTGTTTCGGCTAGTGTTTGTGATATTTACACAGTTCCCCAACAAGTGGATGGCATGCATGACAACATCATCTGAATTCCCTGAAAATCCCAAGTCAAAGTCACGGGCTAAGACCTCCTCCTTCATGGAAAAGAAATCTTCTACCAACCTGGAAAGATCAGTTCCCTAGAAATAAAATCAGAATCACAAAGTGAAACAATTTTTTTTGCACAGGAGTTTATCTGTAAACCACATAACCATATATACAGCAAACACATAAATAAGCCATTAATTTTCAAAAATCCAAAGCACAACAGTAGTATTAGAAAACCTTGTTTTCACAGAGGTATTGCTAACATAGCCCACGGGTTTTGAATTACATGCAATTATATTTTAAAGCCATGCAGCTATTTGAGAATCCAAGTTTTTTGTTTGCTTCTTGGTTTATTTCACAACCTGCAGAGACCTGAGTTGTTCTTTAAGAACATGTTACAGATATCATATTTCCATTACCTATGCTATAAAATGAATGATCAATTATCTGGGAATACTGTAATTAGCAGAACTTCTCTTCAGTTGTTTGGGGACATGAGAAAAAGCTTTTCCTCAAGCACTTCCTTTCCTTGTTTTTTGTCAAGATGGCTTCAGACCGCATTGTAAAATGCTTCTTTGATCCCACTATTTTAGGAAATTCGAAAGACTGGACTGACAGGAATAGTGATACTGTCCTCAACTAGAAAGATTACATATCTGACTGATATTTTTCAATTTGTTCTCAATTTACATGCAATAAAAGTTTCAGATTAGAGGCAGAAGGAATTTCAGAAAAAATGCTAAACACACTTGTAGGAGAAAAAGAATTTCTTCCATGCCCCATGCACAAGATTTCAGTTAAACATTAGTATCATTTTGCCATCATGGTATAATATTCTAGTACCAAGGAACAGCAAAACTCATTTGAAAATTTACGGAAGAGTTGCTAGCTTATTCAATAGCAAATGTGTTTAAGATCTGAAAAACAATCTTAATATAATGAATCAAAATAATGTATTTTTTTAGAAAAGCATAACTACATTTTGAATTACAAAAATCTATTTCCACATGAGTATTTATTATCATCCCATCAATAATGGCTTATTTTCAAGCATCCGCTACTAACTAAAATATTAGCACTCAGACTAACTGAAATCCACTTTAATTTAAAAGCATCTTTCTTCTTTTATTAGTATCATACAATAGTAAAACGCAAGCTATTTTTTAATTAACAAGGCCAAAGTAATGTTTGGCTATTTAAGCAGCATAGAAGCCTTACCTGCCTGTGTCTGTACAGCAGCAAACAGGCAACAATGTGGGTAGACATCACAGCACAGGACTTGTTAGCAGCTAGATGTAAACAAGATAGACTGGTTAAGCACCTGAGAAGTTCAGAACATCATTACAACTGAAAGAGTACCCATTATTTACAAAAAAAAAAAAAAAAAACCCAAAACTGATACTGGCACAGAACTGCACCTTCTGAATGAAATACAAAGTGTATTATGTCTATATAGTAACAATATTAAAGTAATCAAATTAAAATAACTTGAACTAAGAAGCCTGAGTAAAGCTTAAATGTCTACTAAGCTAAGTACCATTTTGTATGTATCTCTTATACCACAAATCACAGATCTACTGAATGAAGCATCCACCACACAACCTATAAAACCTGGCAACACTGGTCCATGCAGCTAGATGAGTACTATCTTAAATAATGCCATTAAGGCACTGCAATAACTTCTTACATGAAGTGGTAAGAAATCAGCATATCAATATGACAATCAACACTTCAGAGTATGGCAATTTCAGTATACTAGTCCAAGGAACACAAAAGTTACCAAAACAAACAGAATAAAAAGCTTGTACTTAAGCAGAAAAAGTGTTTATTAAACTTTGAAGAGGAGGGAGGGAGGGAGGCAGGCAAAGGATGGAGAATTGTCAAGAGAACATTTGAAGTCATGAAATGATCACCTGAATGGAGGGAATTTGGAAGTATGACATTACCAAACAGCAAGCTAGTTCATGCAATCAGCAAAACAAAACAGGTAGCTGATAGTGATACTGTAACACTTACTGAACAAAATATGCTCAGCCAAGTTGGATATCAGCTCTCTTCTGAAGGGTTCACTGGTGATATCCCTGGAGTTGGGCAGTGAGGCCTCTGTACCTTCATCCACAGTATCATTAGGTCTGAATACAGAATAAAAATTCACATTATGACATTTAGATTTTGATCAAAACGTAAAGTAATCTAGACTGATTTTTTTTTTTTAATTTTTTTTTTTAACACGCCAACTGAACCACAGCGCAAAAACCCACTATGCAGTCTGGTAAGGCCACAAAAACGTTATGTGTGACAAGCTCCACAAAAATTCAGTATCTACCAACTTTTCCAGATTATTTCTTCACACTAAACAGCAACCCGACATAAGACTACCAAAAGAAAAATTGCAATACAGAACATTTATCTTGTCCTACGGCTATTCCTGACTTTGCCGTTACATCATTTGCACCCCACAGCTCTTTTCCCTTCAATGAATATGGACAACAGTAGATTAAGCGAATCTGCCCAAAAGGCAGTTTCCAGCCCAGCCCCTCTACAAACTAGAAACAAATCCTTTATATGGATCTACAACTTTCTAAAGATAAATGACTGACTTTGGCTCTACTAGGACCACACAGGTTTGTACAAGTCAAGCTAAGACCTCAACTAAAACGTGTATCTGTGTAACAAATGCAGATCTAGCCCTTGAGCACAGTTTTGCATTTCGGAGTGACAGTCACCTCCATGAGCAAGGAGTACTCACTCACAAGTCCTATTTGCTTTGGAATTATACCAAAATCCACCTGAAATGTTTGTGAGGTTTAAAACCGAATCCTTCGTTTTTCACTAAGTGTGTCATTTTTTCCCTAAGTTACTCCATAAAATTAAACCAACAGAGGCCACTAAAATTAAAAAAAAAAAAGAAAAAAAAAGCCTCCTCAAGCTTATCTAAACAGAGCTCCCCAGAAAGAACACAACTCTCATAATAAATTGCACAGTTAAAATTGTGAAAGTTTTTTGGTTTTCTATACACAATTAGATTACCCTTGAGGAGGTCAAGCACTGCTTGGAATGTAATGCAGAACACTAAAAAGACCAACAAACAAACAAGAAAACCCCAGCCTGTTCTCCCTCTCCCCAAGACCCAAAAAATCTCTACCTTGATGGAAGTATAGCTGGTAACAAAGCTTGTTCCAAAGAAAGAGGAGCAGGCACAGGTTTTTGGCTTTGGCTGTTTACATATTCCTGTTAAGAGAAGATTTGTTATTTTTTGTACTTTTCCACCTTATTCTTGCATTCAACTGATAATAGATTATATGAAGAAGGCAATTATTCAAAAATGCAACTGTGATTAAAAATAGCTCACACTAAAATAGCAGTAATAAGGTCACAGAAATTAAAAGTTTGCAACATTTTATTCACTTCTGATTTTATTTTATGAAAAGGCAAACTTTCCACAGCAAGGAATCCGTACTTCATAAAAACATTGCAACAAAAACAATACATAACCCCTGTCAGCACCCTGCTGGGAACAACTCCTTGGAGACTAGCTTCTCCATTATTAATTTAATGAGGACTGCCTTCATTAACATGAATGACAGCGAAGTCTAATACCCTTTCAGAACCAACACGGAAACTGTAATTATTGCTTGCTGCTGCTTTCCTCAAGCACCAGGATAGGGAGCTTCTCCATAGGTAAACACCAGTGTAGAAACTCCAGTTGCAAGACCCCTCACAGCGCCATAAACTAAAGCACCCAGGAAGCAGGCAGGATACCGCACGCTTGGAATTCTTGAATCCCAGATTTCTCAAAAGCCGAACACCTCTCCTTACAGGTTAGCATTTACATTACTCTGTTCTCAGGACACACTGTTCTTTCAGTTTCTATGAAGACTGACGTGGGAAACTAAAGAGCCACTTAACCTGCTGGTCAGGAAAACAGTTCCCTCCCAGGAAAGCTCCTTAAAAGACTTTCACAGCCAGCTCACTCTCTTCTGCTTCTAAGCCTGTGCTCACCGAACTCCAGATGCCCAAAATTAACCCCCAAAGCTCCTCTCCTTTAGAAAAACCTGCAGCGACATTAACTACATCAATTTAAAAATACAGTTATGCTTCTGCAAATCTTGGTTAAGGCATACTTAAACAATTTAGGTCATTTATTACCTTTCTGGAGTACAAAAATGAATACACATACAAATGAGAGCTGACAGAGGTTGCTAGGAAGGTACAGAGTGATCAGCATTTCACTAGATTAAGAGGGCAGATAACCTTCTTTTCCTTATACTGATCCAAGAACAATTGTTAACTCCCTACCAAGAATAGCCTGGAAGCGATCCAAGCCTTCTTCTTTGGAAGTGAATTAATACCTTTCCAATTATAATGCCGTGCAGACGGTCACAATAATTTCATGCTGCGGTAATTGAACCCTCCAAAGTTCTCCAACCTACTACTTCTCTGAGAGAAGTAGGGCAGAAAGAAGAACACCTAATTAATTTGAATAATGTTCTAGTAGGTTGTTGTTACAGTAGTTAATCTTATTAAAGCTACACGAAAAATAAGGTATATACTGTAGCAGAACACAGATTAGTGAAATGTAGATAAACTAAGTATAGTACTAGCAGATTCTGCAAAGAGATCAGAGAAAATTTAAGTGAAGGCAGCTAGTACTGTACCACCCCATTCCCTCAGAAGCTACGCAACAGTATTAGGTGAACTAGTATAGGTAATAATTGTAAACTAATAATAAACTATGACATTTGAAGAATACGCAGATTTTTATGATAGATGATCTGTGATACTTTTATAGCTACTAATTTGCTTAGCAGTTTTAAAAATCCAGTGAGGTAAATGCCCTTCTCCAACAACAGTGTAAACCGTTCAATTACTCAAACTGGAGAACAGTATTCAGTTTCCTTCAACTCCAAAAGTCTCTACAACTTAAACATGGTACAACATTTTAAAGATTCTTTGTTAAAACAAAACAAAGAACCCCAGTGGGAATACTTACACCCCTTCAAACTTAAAAAAACCCTTTATATCAACTCTGAGACTATTTCAGCTTAATACAAATGTGTCCGAAGACTTTCAGCAAAACAGGGATACTTTTGTCCCACTGGAATGGACTTTAGCAGATAATGCTAGTGATGATAACCCACAAAAAGAAAAATCAAAATAAATGTGTCCCACTATTGAAACATCAGAAACGACAAACCTTCAAAAGGATCTTCAAAATATCAAACTTACTTTTAAGGAAAATGGTTGTGCAAAATCTACTCTGACACACCCATAATTCTTCCGCAGCATTCTGAAGACTCCTCTAGCTATACTCCAAAGACTTTCATTCTTCTTAGGCTTGCCCTGGAAAACATGGGTGGTTGTTTTGGGTTTTTTCCAATTTGCAATTAAAAGGTTATGTTTAAAATTAAAATGCATGCAACAGACAAAACAAGGCCGAATCTTTTGACACACCTTATAACTTCAAGTAAATCTAGAGAACTATTGTTTTCCATTGATATCCACGTGAACATATTATTTGCTATCCCCTGAATCTGCATTTAGAAGTATGTCACCCGTACCTCAGCACTCCCTATCAGAGACGTTTTGTGATTCATGGCTTTATGCTCTTCAACACTAACACGAAGTACATGTGACGGAGGACTACTAGCACATCATTTAACTATGTAACACATTTTCTTGCACATAAACAGAAAATCCCCTAGGCAAAACAAGTTGTTCAATTGCTCTTACCAGCTGTTCACTGTTATAGTGGCCTTCAATTATGCGATCATAGGAGATTCCCACAGGTATAATTAGGACGTCAGGAGTAGCATTTGAGAAGAGAGCATCCACCACCACAGATAAAAGACCTGCTCTAGCTCCAGATGTCTTTCCACTTCGAGACCGTGTGCCTTCCAAGAATATTTCTAAAAACTGCTGCTGTCTCAACAATTCTTCTATGTGCTGAATACAAAAAGATTACAAAAGAGTTAAAAATAAGTATCTAATTATACTGGCAAATCCACATTTGAAATATATTGTCAGCAACCATTTCCTTTTGAAAACACTGGAAGACCATGAGTTGGCATGAATACTTGTGAAAAAAACAAAAGCAATAATTAATGCTTGACACAAACCCAGACCAAACTGCAACTGAATTTGCATGAATATACAAGCAGTATAATGCCATTTGTTCAAGAACAGCATCTCTAGCAACAGTTGATCTAGCTGATTTGCATACATCTTTCCTTCTGGTTCCTCAGTACATCCCATCTTCCAAGATGCAAATACAGCTATTATACTGAGTGGCACAAAGGATTACATCAACCCATCATAAACAGAGACTTCCATTAAGTTAACAGAATCAGTGTAGATATGCCCCAGCACAAAAGAAATCAGAGAAACAAGGCTTAAGTTTAACATTAATTCAGAGAGTATTAATTCCGCTTTCTTTAATAAGGATTACGCACGGTGAAAATCTGCCCGTCTTCAACGGTGCTGGGCATTCAACTCTCTTATTCTATACATTCAAGACTTCATACAAAAATGTATCCTTTTTTGCAGCATGAAACCTAAGACAAATTCAAAGCAGTAAAAAACACCCCCAGACTGATGGAACTCACTCTCCCGCTTGCCACCCGACTGAAATGCTACCTACAGAAAATAAGACAAGAAACACGTACCACGTAGAGCAAAGCTCTGTAGAGGAAGTCCTTACGACCATCAGGACTCTGATCTAACTTTCGACGAATGAAAAATCCTCCTAGCTTGCGAATCAATGTGCTACATAATAAAGAAGAATTATACACATTGATTTTAGTTTGCAGGAAACTACTACACATCCGGTACAAAATTCCTAGCCCCAACAGGAACTGAAACTACCGAAATTCCCGAAGACTAAAATGTATTACACTATTTGCACACGATGAGACCACACAAATATTACTCAATTTAACTTAAGAAATAGGCTTCTCTACACTGTCTTGCTCCATTTCACTCCCTTGACAGACCACTGACCCTCTGCAGTGACCTCGACCGGGAGACCGTTGTACCTTGAGATGTTGGTGATCCACGTAACAGTTAACCTGAGCTGGCCCAAGTCTGTGCTGTGCTGCACATACAGCATGGGCTTCGTGCCCGTGTTGCGCTGCACATACCCCATGGCTGCAGGATCAGCTCAGCCAGCTGATTTTAACCGAGCTGCCTGCAGGCAGCTCCCACTTGGCACCTGCGTGGCCTTGCTTTTATCTAACAGTGCAGCAAGAAGTTCTCATGAGAACATCCTTTCTGCTTGACAGAAGAAATGATGAATAGAGTTGTTTTCTTGTAAGAAAATCCTATACTAGCTCGAATGACCCAAATGGGGTAACCCTTTCTGTGGGCAGGGTCCGCATGGCGTGCTGTGTGTGCATCAGAGGCCAGCTGGATGCTGCACGACTCGGGGTTCCCAGCAACAAAAGGGATGTTAGATTACCTGTGCTAGTCTTTCTTTCTTTATACTGCTCGCCCTAATAAATAGCATTTTAACTGATTTTTATAGAGTCTGAATGCCTTTCTTACTGGGATCACCACAGACCAGCACCCACTGGTGCAAAACACCCTCTAAGTCAAGGTATCCCCCTTCTTTTCTCATCATCTCCTGCAATATCCAGTGGCTTTTCAGAAATCAGTTATCCCCAAATTCTGTCTCATTGGCAAAATACTACCTAAAAGACCTTCTTATGTTCTTCAGCCATCAGAAATATAATTTAAACAGAGACCAAATCGGAGTACTTTCCCAGAAAGTATTATTCACTCAGTACTGTTGCTGTCTGTTAGCCAGCTCATTAACCTTCATGAAGAAGAGCTGACCATTCACAACACTTTTTCACATACTTATCTTTCCTTAGTCACCTACCCACTTTGAGACTCCTAGAAGAACAGAATATCCTTCCTTACCCTACTTAGCGTATGCCAGAATTTCTCAGGATTGTGTTATGCTCTCTCTCTGAGCCTATAACAGGAACCAAAGAAGTTGTACATGATGGCCCGATAATACTCAGATTATCTTACACTTGGACATAAGATATATTGCGCAATAGATCACCTGAAGATCCCCCCACCTCAGTCTTTTTCAAATAAGAAGAGGTTATTACCTGAAGATTGGCATGTTGAGATTGTTCCCTGCAGCAATGTAGGGTGCTTTGATGTTATGGCAGAAAAGAATGAATGTAAGGAGCAGGTAGTCAATGTGGGACTTGTGAACAGGCAAGAAGATAAGAGGCAAATTCATCTGTCGTGGAAAGAGAAGGAAAAAGAGAGAGAAGACAGTTTGTAAGAACTGTGGAATACTACTCCTTTTCTAAAATCCATCATTGAGATTGCTAGCATCATATTACCAGAACCAATGGTATCTTCATTAACCATCATTCAGTTTGATTACTTCTGGTTTTCACTCAGCTGTGACAATGAGAACATTTTAATCAACTGTACTTCTTAATTTTCATGGACTGTAGTTTTTAGTTGTATGCATTACAAGAAACAATGATTAATACTCCCAGTTTCTTCAGACTCATAGTATTGAGACAACAATCAAACAATTAAAGGGATGTGGCGAAATCATCAGCATCACCCAAGTACTGCTATTTGTTTCTATTAGATATCAGCAAGGATCTATGAATAGTGGGGTTCCCAAACACTGTAATCAAAAGATAACAGAAAATATCAGAAACCTTTTTTTTTGTTTATTTATCTAATCTATCTTTCCAAGGTAAACCCTGCAAAAAGGATAGATTCCTTTGAGTGTAAAGAACATGGCAGAATTTAGGAGTTATTGTGATCAATTTCAATAAATATCGAAGGACTGGGAACAGATTGCTAGTAAGAAATAGGAAAAGTTTACTTCTTAAAGATTTTTATTCCAAATTAAGAGTGAAAAATCCTAAATAGACCTACTAATTTATTACTGTCTGTCTCAGCACAAAAAAAGAAATACTCTGGTGGATGCAGGTTATCTGAGATAATCATTCAGCCTGATAGTTAAAATTTGATCCTGAAACAAAGGTAAAAACAGTATTGTAGGTTACGCAACTCGAAGGGCATTATATTTAATTAAAAACACTATTTCACAGATATGAGACGGATCTATCTACAATCTGATATCATGCAGACTTAGCAGAACTCTCCTAAAAAGAGAAAGTGCTGTAAATATTAATAGAAATTACATCAGAAGTCTGCCTTACTAGATTCTTTCCCACCCTCCCTTACCTCTGTTGCTGCTTTGACCATTTCTATTTGACCTCTGTGGATCTGAATATTCCAGAAAAAGCTGTTAAACAACTTTAGCAACACCCAGCCAGTCAACCTGAAGGAAGAACAAACAGAACTCAAAAAGTTTCATTCATTGGTGCCTCCATTTTATATTGTTCCTATATGACTAAAGGCAAAGCCAGAAAATCTGATTACTTTACATTCAAACAAAATTACTATAAAATCCAATTGCTTAGCAAGTTTTTGCCTATCAGCTAAGCCATGGTTAGTAACCACATCTCAGCCTCCTGCAATTAGGTCACAAAACTTGTTATTGTCAACCTCAGTGAAGGCTGTTCAAAGAGCAGAGACCACTTTACATATGAGGCATGTTAATGGAGGTCCTATGATAAATTATAATAACTAAGCTAGTTAGGTGACATGTTAGGTGACAGCGTGTATCTGGTCTTATGGGAGAATTTAGTATAGTTACAAAAAATATAGGGTTTGCATCACAAAAGTCAGTGAAGGGGACTAGGAACATGACACAGAGAAATTCATCCTTAGCAGTAAAGGCAGACACCACAGTAGGAGATTTTATCTAAGATAAGACTTTCTCCAAAATATTTACAACTACAGGTTATGATATTCAGTGGGCTACTGGAAAAAAGATCTTTCACAGTCTAAGATGCTGCAGCTAGCTGCTCTTGCTTGTATCAGCCTGAAACAACAAAGGATACTAATATCGGTCCAAGCATTAGCACCAAGTCTAGTTTCAGGAGAAGAAAAAAAAAAAGTCTGTATTTAATCTTGTATCATAAGATTTATCCCTTAAAAAGGCAGAGGGTTTCTGCTGCAACTGAAAATGAAGAATAACTACCATTTCATTAGTTAACATTAGAAAAGGGATTTTTATGAATAATATATTATTTTTAGAATAATTATTCATTATTTATGAATAATGTGTTACAAGCTCTGCTGGTGTAATAGAGAGAGAGCTTGGCCGTCCTTCTACCCATTGACAATACCGATGAGCCATTTTTCTTACCTCATTAAAGCAGGTGACACATTTGCTACCATTTCCTGGAGAATTTTCCTAGCTTTTTTCTTCACTTTGTTGATAGCTTTAGGATCCGTCTGAGCAAAACTACCTGGAGCACTTGGTTCAGAAGCTTCATCTACAATGGCCTTCTGGACTCTAACATTAAAAAGTAAAACTTACGAGACAATCCCACAACAGAAGAGTTCAAGACACAGACAACAACTGCTGGGAATGAGCTATACATTACTACAGGAGTAACTTGCAGGCATAAAAGAACATGCACACTGAAGTATTGTGTAGTCCAAATGCATTAAATTTAATTCGGTAGTCTTCTCAGCTCTGATTAAATGGATGATGGATGAATGCACTCAAAGTTGACCATATAAAACAGTATGTATGCAGTTCACAGGTACCGATATTAAGTGATCGCCAATTTTCAGAAATGGTTAATAAGGTTAAAAAATGCAGAAAGAAGAGTTGAAATCTCCTTTTTGTTAATATTTTCTTTTTCGTGCCATAGCAATTTCACTTACCTCATTAGACAGATTTATGCAGTTGCTATTTTGCACTTCTACAGTATCTTCTCCCTTGAATTCTCAGTTTTACAAAGTGTAACTAAATTTTATAAGGCTATTTTCCCCCTTTAAAACATATCTAAGAGAGATTAAGTGGTTTAATACACCGTAACTGTGGCACAACGCGGTCTACTTTACTTTTCAACAGCCACACTATCATCTTCAGATGGGACTCGAACATTAAAAATTCAGGAGACTTAGGAATATTAATATAGGCAGCGTGTGGCCTCTGACAAAAGTAGACTCAAGGAGTGGGCATGCGGTTGAATTTCTTTGTGTCCAGGGAAAACTGATACCTTAACAGCTAATCAGGGGCTCAACGTGCCATGTAAAATGCAGTATATGAAACAGAAAACAAGCTCCAGAAAATAAAGGGTGGGTATTTCATTCTATAGCCTTTTTCCAGTTTTGCCTCACGCTCTTGGTGTACACTCGGGGTACTCTGAAATGCTGCTTTCCTATTATTTCTGAAACACTGACAATTTCTGATGACTGCAGTATGACTTTAGTGGTAACGATTTACATGAATTAAATAAACAAACATTTGAAGAGTTCCCATGTAGCAATTTATTTTTCTGTGTACTGTCTACTGTCCACCCACTACGAATCATCATTTGAAGATTTATAATTCTTAATCTCCCCTCTTTTATTATTCAAACAGAAATTGCAAGCTACAGTCCTGAAGGGCTGTGCTGAAGATACTGTATCTTCTAATATTTTAAATAGTCTGATTTTCAAAACCTGCCGTTTCCAAATTCTTAAATCATATTATAATGTATCAGTCATACAAAAAATGGTTTATTTTGCATTATCTTACCTGCTGTTATTCAGCACATTCTCTGTCAGATTCTTGGCAAACATACCCTTATGAACATCCCTCTCTTGCACAAAAAGGACATAACAAAGGCGTCTTGCAAGCCACCCTCTGTACCTACAAAAATATGAAGGGTATTTGAGTGTGACCCTCAAAATATTTCACTGCCAAAAAATGAATTTTAAAAATACCTAAAAATATAATTAAGAAGCAAAAGTAAGTAAAGTTTTATGAAGGGCTGCCTAAAAGCTTCTGTATCTTCTAGTAAATTATCAATATGTTAATGTTACAGATGAAATAACTGATGCGTAGCACAAAATATCTGAGAGAACTGAGGTCTGCATTACTTCAATTCAGGGTGATACTGGCCTTAACACATCCATAGTATCACAGGAAGGTAGTTACAAACCAGCACATACACTTTGTCTGTCTGCTGGAGCCGACTCCCCGGCTCAGCGAGGACAAAAGAAGATGAAGTGCCCATTTCCAATTCTGTGACTTTCCACCCAGGAATGTAAATGCCCAGCTAAGAGATTTGTCCACTTCTTCAAGAAACACTGAGCCCTCTTGGGAAAGTTGCTCACGTTTGTATGCACAGAGTAAACTCTCAGAGGTACTTTTGAAAATATGTCTGCGTTAGCCACTGACACTAAAAACACTTCTTTGGTAATCTTTTCTTCCTTTCCAGTGTCTTTAAACACCCAGTCCTATGTGCCTCCTATGTACCTTCTCCTTGCAAAGTTTTAATGGAAGTGAAACCACTAAATAATCAGTAAATCTCTCTATCATTCAGGCAACTTAGCTTATGTGGCCAGTCTTTGCCTTTTAAATTAACTCTGTCCTCTACTCTCTGGATCATATAAGCATGTTACTTTGAACAGTTTTCCTAACATCACAGAAGACGCATGTGACACGGGAAAGGATAAAATCCAGTCCCCAGCAGTGAATATTCGTTACTCTTCTCTCCCCTCACAGTTCACTACCTCACTCACCAGGCCAGGACTGCACAAGCCACCACTCATGCAGGTCACTGCAGAGCTGGGACCCCCAAACAGCAGAGCTGATGTGATGGGGCAGAACTAACAGCTGGAAGAAGAAATTAAACTCTGGCCATTCCTAAGACCGGAGCACTCAGTATGACGCAAAAACCCTGTCCTGAAGACTGCCAGTGCAATGCATCGCTGATGTTCCAGCCAGTGTCCCAAACCAAACCGTGGGTGGCAATACTCATGTTGGTTCCCATGCTGGAGTGCTGTCAAGGTCTCACTCCTTGTCATCACCTGAGTTACTGATCTTGGCTGTTAAACCTCCCTAGCACATTTCAGTACATTTATACATGCGTTAAAACCAGCTAGGAAAGATGAGAAGGAACTTTTACACGGTAAAAGGCCAAACCACCTGAGTGCACAGGCCACTTGCACTATAATTGGGATGAGTGCACATGCACAAGCCATCGGCACAGTCTGACACCTAATGGTTATACAAATATTCAGACCGTCTCAAAGGCCAAAGAATTTTGCTATTCGTGCTGCCAGGGAAGTAGACTGGTGACTCTGTTTTAATAGCTTTTCCATTTTCCCCTTCCCATCGGAGTTTGAGAGCCTTACTGATTTTTCTAAACAGCAAAGTTAAGGATACGCTTCTTTCTGACAACAGTTCTGGTAACTATGAACACATCACAACAGCATTCAGCTATTGCAGGGATCTGTCAAGGTATAAAGGCTTCTACATTCATTTTACAGCTTAGATACTACGCAGTATAATTAGAAAAATCTGTTTTCTAATCGTGTAGCAATGATAGAAGACAAAAACCACACAGAATAGACCCAGTCAAGATATATTATAAAACTGACATACTCACACCTCAGAAAAAGGCTGTGGTAATGTCTCAATACAGGTACAGTATGCTAGCAGCTAGAGAGAACCCCTCTTGCTTTCTAAGGCCAAGAAACTGTGACTATGTAACCCCGTGGGACCTCAGAACTTCATTAAAATTGTCAATTTTCAGACTATAATGACATTCTGAGCTAAGGGCATTTTATTTCAGAATAATCCATTAACCCACATTTTGTGGCCCTTCTGTTTCTAATTTAAGTAACTCTGACCATTCAAAACCATTCAAGCATTAGACTTTTGAAACTAATTTAAAAAAAAAAAAACATTAAAATTAAACACTATTTCTGTTATTTTTCTGTATTCTAAACTATAAGCGCAACTCTTAAAAAAAACATAATTAATTCAAATTGAAGAAAGAACAGCCTCTAACATTAGCTTCCTCCCTCTCAAGCACAGCACAATGCTGCCTTTCTTCTACTCAGACACTTTGGCTCATTTCTTTCAGGCTGCTGGCCCCTCTTTGTTTGCTCTGACTCTACGACAAACGCTGCAGGATCTGCTTATGCTAATGATTACTGTAAAAACCTCAGCAAGCATTATTAACTTTCCAAAGAACAGAATAAAGATTTTTGTGTACTTCCAGTGTCTTCATCCAGAACACAAGATATATTTCCAATAGCGCAAAGATACATCATTATTTTTAGATCATATATACCATTCTTCAGGAGCTGCACTCTGCCACTGAGGCAGAGGAGAGACAGTCTAGCAAGACACGTTCAGATTTAATTGTCATTAGTTATAATAGTCAACACCTAAATTGTGAGCCAGATCTGCTCAGTAAATTAAAATGCAACCTGAAGTCATTCTTAAGCATGGGAATAGAACACCTCTCAGCATTATGCTACGGATGCTGCCATTTGCACTAAAGGAGAAAGGACTTAAACATGCTCTGTTTTTCTTCAAACAGGTTTGACCCTTACACTCCTTGCCTATAACCCCAAAGGACTTTGCCCAGCTCCCAGATACACACAGCTGGATTTAACAAGTACATCACTTTCCTGAAGACAGCATCAATTCCTGCATTTTAGGACAGCAATGTATATTCACTCTGGACTATCCTAGAGATTTTCCTGCCGTAAAATCAGAACACATTGAATTTTAAAAGCAAAAGAAAGACTTGTGCTACATTACCTCGTGTGTGTTTCATTGATATATATGACATTTCGTAGACCCAAAGAAGGAATACTAGCATTGAAGAAGTTATCCTATAAAACCAAGAAAAAAAAGATTGGTGGACTATTTCATTACATAAGAATAGTTATGTCTTTACATTCATCACAACATTTAAGATCATGCAATGTTTTTCACCTCTATTATAAACAAAAGCCAAAGCAGAGAAGTGCTGAACTTGCTTAGGAAGTACACACAAACTGTTCTGAAATGAAAATGAAATTCAGAAAGTCACTACTCCCAACTCCAATATTTTCAAAGTATACTCTAGGCTTTTCTGCATACAGGAATGGTTGTATTGGTTTTATTCCTCAAGCCAAAATATTTTATCATATTCTGATATAATATAAACCAGGACTTATCATAATACAGAACTCATCTTTGAGACAGAACTTTATTAAGCCACATTCAACATTAGTATAATCATTAGCCTTTTTGACGCTCAGTCTGTGACATCCAGTTTGCCAGCAGATCAGGCATCACACAGAGGCAGCCCAAGGGTCAGGATATCCATCCATGGTTAGCTGGCAAATCTCCACATCCCTGCTCTGCCTGAACAACAAACTCAATCCAGACTTCTGCATCCCTGGTACAGACTCTACATTCCAGGCTATTAACTGTTCTGGGATGAGTTTGGGAGCAGTTACACTTTGGATAAACAAATACTCCCTGGCAAGAAGACCTGAACTTTAATCTTCCACATTCCACGTACGTACCTTGACCAAGAGGCTAGTTTCCTTCTGCCCAAATAATATTTAATTATAAAACTGGTACCATGCCAACAGTGAATTACAACTAAAACCCCTGGGACTGTGCATGTCCAGGAAGGCAAAACCAGGAGAGTGATGGAGAAAGATGGTTACCAGCAACAGCGTAGCTGCAGAACAGCCTCACTACCAAGTCTGCAATGGGAGTCAGATAAGAGTCTCATTTGTTTGTATTTTGTTTAGGACACACCATTTGCCACAAATTAAAATATATGAGTGTCCTATGTCATTTGCAAATCAGGTAGAAATTACGTGCTACAGTGGGAGCACACAGTCTTTTGCTGTATGTTAAAGTATAACTGCGTAGTACATACAATCAACAAATTGTTGCTCTAGGCTTTGAAGAGGAAACAAGGTAGTATTAATTTCTTTGACTATTCACTGGTAATCTTTTGTGGATCTTAAAGCTAGACGAAATGTTCTGGCAAAGAGAAGTGAAATGACTTGTTCTTGGTCTCCTAAAAAATCAGCAACAAAGTTAAGTACCACTGAACGCCCAAGTCCACTCCAGTGCTCTAACTGTTAGGTTATAACCTCGCTCTGTGAAATTCATCCTCCAGCTGTAATGTCACACGTTAGCTTTTCCTATTTAACTTCTCCCCGATCCTATGTCAAGATGTGGTTCTATGAGACCAACTGAGCCGATACAGCGTCTCCCTGCCGCTGCAAGAGAGAAACCCAGCTCCCACCACCACATTCTACCCTTTCCCACTAAACGCTATCCCCCACCTCCTAACTTACACCACCTCTAGCATTCATCACACCCATTAACGAGACAACTTCATTCAGGCAAGCTAGAAAACTAAGATGGCCAGACTAAACGAATATATAAAGCAGGTAGTTTTCTGCTTGGTCAGTGAACTTGATCGGCCCCCAGGAGAGCAGGAAGGAACAGAAGAGCGAGAAGCAAGACTTCCCACTCCCAGCACCAGCAAAGTGTTAGTCTGGCCAATACACTTAAGGAATCCTGTCTCACTCATCCATCCCTTTTCCTTAAGAGAATTAACAAAACAGGCAGCTCAAAAACAGCGAAATATCTGGAGTCTAATGAGAGGATTTGGTTTGTTATCATCTGCTGCAAGGATGGTATTCTCTCCTTGTGGCAGAAGGTAATAAAGGACGTAGTCAGGTCATGCCCCTTTCCTAAGTGGGATCTCAGGACAGGTAGTTAGTTCCTTATTAAATGGACAAAACACAGAACAAGATTTTTCTTCCTAAAGTGTAATTCCCAACTTGAGAGGAACAGACTAATTATTAAATGTATAAAGGCTTAAGCTGATGATTCCTACACACCTTTTTACAAGTTGAAACACTTAAGTGTCTGTTAGAAGTAGCCTCAGTTTATCTAATTACTTGTCTTGTTGCCCATATCATACGTAGTCTTCACAGCACATTTGGATTTCTATCCCACATTTGTATGTCTACCTGTAGCTACAATTTTCTATTCTGGCGTAGGAATAGAGTGAAATAACAACTTTTCCTTGGTCAAAGGAACAAATTTTCACTCTAGTCCAGTCAACCATGGAGCTCAGTGCAGGTGTAACTGAGTGCAATTTAAAGCCCGTGGTGTACACATAGTCAAATTACGTGACGAACTGGTTGCAAACTATACTATGTCGTTTATCAGCATTTTGCATCTTCAGCTTACAGAAAGCCTGCCCAATGCAATTCAATAAAGTTCACATTTTAAATCAGCTTGCGCAACCCCTCCAGAGCCACCATCTTGACACTGTTCCCAGCAGACAAATATCCCCACTATCCCAGCCGGCAGTCCTTGTTTCCAAGCTGGGCTGAGAAGCCAGGAATCGGCCAGGTGTAGAAAACGAACTTGTCTTCTCAAGCACAGGATTGATCTCTTCAAGTTTGAACGGAAGCATATTGCTTACTTTCAAAACCGTACTTATTCTGTGGATAGAGAATTAAGTATCCTACAAGTAAGCCTTAACACCTTCATATGCACCAAATTCTCATTATTAACGTGGCAGAGCAGATAATTTTTTCCATACAATTTCCTAGTGCTAATTCTGAAAAGCTGGAAAGTTTTATGCAAGGAATAAGTCTGCACTGAAAAGCGGGAGACAAAGAATCACAATAGGTCTGTGTCACCCATTAATTCCATTACAAAGAAAGTATCACCACAAACAAAGGTGAAAAACTATATTCCTTTATGAAGTAAGAACATTGTGACCTTAATTCTGAAAGTAAGAAAACTACTGAAACTTCATTACGCTGCAACTATGCGTTATTGTCAAACATAATCCAGTCCGTAATCTTCTTACCCGGCTCTGGGGAGTGCATACGTAGCAGCATCGTCCCACAAATGGCCTTTTTCTGCTCAACAGAGTCTCTTTCCATTTTAAAGTGGCCGATCGACTAGAGTTACACTCACCCTGCAGAACAAAAGACCACTGTGTAAATATCCAGAAATATATGTTTTACCGGTTATGTGAAAACTTTGAGTAAGAGGAGTTGCCAGACACAAAAAAAACCAATTACCTCCCAAAAATTATGTAAAACTAACACAAATTTTTCCAATTTTTCTAAAATAAATTATATTCTCTCCAGATGATGTGATTTTAAAAAATGAAAGCAAAATCAGTGTTGTAGTTATGTATCTTAAGCACTGCAGCATTTGCTGACACACAAAATTTTAAAATAAATAATAACTCTAATAAGAAACAGCAAGGAAACTGACAGCCGACAAAAGTGGAAGAAATTAACAGTAAATTACACTCTCAATAATGTAAGGGTGCTTGTAATACGAGCAATGTATTTTAAGCTTTAACTGGACATCACCCTGTAAAATTGCAAGACTGAATATACGCAAAATTGTTGACTCTGTAGGCTCTTTTTCAGCAGTTTCATGCAAAGTGATATGAAAAAGGAAAAACTGTGCCTTCTCCAATATTACACTGTCTTTCTGAAGATTACAGAACCAAAAAATCCAAAGTAACTGCATTCACAGGACACATTCTCTACGTTAGGACATAATGAAAATATACTTAACTACAATTTTTACAAAGACATTGATTGTTCCCATTAAAATCTACTGAATTATTGCTTGCCTGAGAATGAGCACTGGATTGCCATTTTGTGAACCATACATTCTAAGTTTATAATAAAAGGGAAGTCACAGAAACAAAACAAAACCAAACCAAAACGTTGTTTAAAATAGCACATTTAAGTGGAAGAGAAGCAGGGTAGAACCAATACCTTAAACCAGCGTAAGGGCTGGAAAACAAAAATACAGACCATCACATACTCAGCTAGAAAGCCAGCCTGGTGAGAAACAACCAGAAAGCCAAAAGCAACGCTGAAGATGCCTAAAAACTAAAATGTGCATATATCACATTTGGCAAGAGTTATGAATTGGCAATTATTCCAAGGCTAAGTCTTCCATCTGAAATAAACTAGCATCAAGATGCTAAACCTGGCCCAATCCTTTCTCTGTCACCTTCCATAATGCTAACTCCCAAATTAACCAACTTTGCAACAATACTGCCTTCCTTCTGCTTGCCTCCAAGCCCTGACTGAACTCACCACCACTTTCTTACAAAATCTCTTTCCCACCTCTTTTGTCTCGCCTGCCTTTATCCCACTCTATCACAGATCTCTTGGTTACCGCAGCTTGCTGTCTGATATAACTTACATCTGGCTATATAGAAAAGCCAGCTGCCAGGACATCTGGCCTTTCCCTCAACTCTGACCATGTCTGCAATTCTTCTTCTGTATCAAGTTCAAACTCCTCCTCTCCAGAGCCGTGTCTAATTCTTCCTGACCTATGCTTCTAAACCAAACAGTCCCCATGTGGCTCTTTTTGCTCCACCCAGCCCTTTCTGCTCACTGCCCGCTTTGTCTCTTCCAAATCCCAAGACTCACTCAACAGAGGACACAGACTTTTAACAGGCTCCTTATTTATATCCACCAAATTTTCCCTGCCTCCTGTATTGCATGAAAAGCTCCAGCTACAATGGCTACATGACCATGCATCTTTAGCGTCACGTTCCTTTTCACTTGTGCATTTCAAATTACATCCTTCAGAACAGCAACGAGCTTTCTATTTGACTTTCTGTTCAACCTCATTCAACTCCAGAATGGGATTCTGCACATTTACTGCTACATAAAATGATTAGTAACATCACACCAGAAGACTGTAAGACTATCAATAGGGTTTGATAGGGCTTTTCTTTTCTAGCAACATTAGTCTTTGGCACAGCACTGAACTGTTGGTTCCTCCTTGTAGTTAAATTAAAACCAAACCGTATCACGCATGAGAGAGGTGATGCCTTATCTTCATTCTTCATAATAATAAAAAAAAGTCCACCTTTGACTTGAAAAAAAGTAAGATAAATATGGCCAGTAACATTCACAATTTTTACTTACCCATTCTTCACTGGAATGCTTACATCTACTGATACTGCACTCTGCTGAGGTGGACAAATAGGAAACATCTATTGTTCCAAGGGACAAAGCAGTTTCATCCATGACACAGGAGTTGAATTGAAGATCAGAAGCTGCAAAATAATAACACACATACATACATATATATACATACACACGTACACAGAAACACATATACACATGCATAATTTCAGTGATGGTATCTAGCAATAAATTAGTAAACTGGTATTTTTGCACTCTTCAGTAAAAGTTAGGTTCTGAAAAGTTTCATTGCAGTCAGAAATCAGCATGATTTTAATATGATAAAAAACCCAGCACATTTGATTTCTATAAACACAGCTCACCAATCAGCTACCTTCATGTTTTTCTCTCCCTGCTCTTCTTCCCATTACAGCTAAGCACAGTCCCTTTATGCTTTTCCACTGTCCTCCACTGCATGGTTTAAACTATTCAGCCACAAGGATACACATTTCAAAAGTTTACTATTCTCTTGCACTCCATGACCTCACTCTTTCATCATTTACTTCTCAAGGACACCTACTATCTACAAAAAATTTCATTAATGTTCTCCCCCAATCCTATCTCACCATGTATTTTATGTGTCTGATCTAGCTGTAGTCAAACCAGTTTGCAAACTCCTCAGAGGAAGGAGTGCTCTACACAAAAGCACACCCCTAAATCTGATCGTGCTGCTGACATAAGTGACATTACAGGCTTGTGAGATTAAAAAGCAGTAAAGAAGTCTAAACTTGCACTATTATTTTAAAATAGAAGTTATATAGTTCATAATAAGCACAGTAAATAATTCTTCCTCAGCCGAAGAAAAAATAAAGCAGGCCAAACATAGCAAAACAACTTAGTGTTGTATTGCATATCTGCAAAAGACTACAAATTAAACTGCTTTGTTATGGAGAGCCATGAAAATAGGAATCCTGGCATTTTCCTCTAGAGAAGCTGTACAGTGGCAGTAGCACCTCTTCCACCTGTCACCGCAAAGAAACTTACGCTACAGCCACGCCACGAGCCACCAGGAACGAGACACTTCCCACCCCGTGTGCTAACATTTGCAAGAGCAAGGCCTAGAACTTTAGTCCAACATTTTGTCTTTCTTACCGTCCCCCCCAAGCAGACACAAACCTCTCCCGCAACACCTCCATGCCCAGAGTTCCCAGTGCAAACTGGAGTTTGAGCTAGCGTATCCAGGCACACACTCACCTTCACACAGCCTAAGTACACAAGCTTTTTTCTTTGCTGGCTCCTACACTCAATTTGCCTTTTTCTTTTATTAGTGGTCAGGCAAATTAGTACCTAAACCATCAAATAAATACAAAAAAAAGGCTCACAAACATCTAAACGGTGAAAGCGAGATGCGTCCTCCAACTGTGCTCAAGGTGACCTTGGCTGCACCGGCATACATAAAAACCAAACTTTAAAAAACACGTAGTTAAAAGCCTGTTTGAGCAACAGCAACTTTATACGTACGTACCTCTAACAAAATCCGCCCTCCCGAGCGCC
>NW_009210337.1:0-25208 GCF_000690835.1 Fulmarus glacialis
TAATAATAATATGAAAAAACAGGAGGAAAAAACCCACTATATTTGCTTTTAGGAATCATTAATAAAAGCAATGTAACTATCAACATTTGGGGGATATGCTTAATAAATGTGATGTGTCTTGTCATTAAAGAAAAAAATGATAGCAGCCTTTTTTTAAGGATTTAGAAATTTTCTTAAGCATGAATAAAAACTACTACTTAAGTTTTCCTGCATGACTTAGTTGTATAACCCTGGAAGACACAAAAAAAAAAAAAAAAAAAAAGGGGGGGGAGAACTGAATATAAGAATTTTTAAAAGCTTATAATTATAAAATTTGTAATGAAAGAAAAAGAATGTGGGAGAGAAAAGGAGAAAATTGAGCTCCCTGCACAGTTTTCAGTGTCAAAATTACCTGAGATCTTTCTGAACTTAAACTTTCATAGAAAACAGAAAGGATAGTTATATGACATTATGAAAAATAAAAAATCAGCCTTTAAATCAGCAGCTTAGGTTGTGGACAGTAAATGATACAGTGGTTCCACTTTCTTGGAACTGAGAAGCAGAAGAAAATGAAGAAAGATGCCAGTGACAGGGTGAGGATGATGGGAGCAGGCTAGCATTATGAATGATATGTTAAGTGATTGGCTCAGATGGAATCATGGGATTGCTGCCTTTTGCAGATGCTGATTTTCGTCTATAGTGTTTGCCTCTTTCTCAGAAAGGCCTAACATATGCAGAATGTATGTGCATGCGCATGAGCAATATAGACAAATGCAGATATATATTTATATGATACGTTATATTTTCTTACATGTTCAGAAGCCACCTTATCCCCTTTAATGTCCTTACACCCGACCCATTTAGCTAATCAGGATAGCTTACTACAGCATAAACCAATAAAGTGTGTTTTACGTGAATTAATATCCTCCTGCTTTCCTTATTCGGGGAAGTCTGAAATTTCTTTTTTCGTTTGTCTATTGCACTGAAATGGAAAAGGTTTTGGGATTTTTTTTTTACTAATTACTAATTCTGGAAGGTATCTTCTGATCTACTAAACTGCATAAATACAAGAAATAGTATTTCTACTTAATAACAACGCGTTGTCTAATAGGAAGACATACTGAGGTCCTGTTACATTTTCTTTGATGTGCTTTAAGCTGCATACCGTGCATTCTCTGCTTTCAAACTATCAGGCATTACCGGGTTCATTTAGTCTGCCTGCTTCTTTGTGTGGACAAACAGAAAGATAAAATGATGCTTAAGACTGATGAGATATATCAGAAACACATGCATGCAATTAAATGTAATACTAATTTTGAAGGGTTGTGTTACTAAGATTACCCTCAGCAGCATTTTTCGTGTCATAAACAATCTCTAACTCCAAGCTTCATCTCTGAACATTAACTCCTTAGTGCCTTGTTCATTTATTTTGAGCCTGGCCCCGTATTCTTTGAATATTCTTGCTTTGTGATTGAAACAAATTGCAATTTAGAAGGTATATAGGTGGGTCACATATTAGTGTATAAAATAACACCCTAAACTGGATTTCTGTAAGATTCTGATCTGAGAAAAAAGTCAAATCTCCCCTCATTTTCTAAAATATACCACTATTTTTTGCTGTGCAATTTAGGTACCGATTTCATTTTTGCAAAAGCATCTACCATCTAAAGACATGTACACAAAGACATGTAGGCATCTAAACACTAATAAGGATGTGCTGGTTTTCATCCGAATAACTTGTTAGAGATTATTCATTGTATGAATACTTATGACAGCCATGATAATACTTAGGATACTGTTTTTGTGTGGTAATTCAGCTTCTGGCAAAAAATGCCACATAACTGTTCAGTTTAAAGTTTCTTGGCTTAAAACTTTACTGTAGATCGGGTCAGTAGCATTTACGTAACTAATTTCTTGCTGTAATCCTATCTTTTCACTGAACATTTACCAATTGCTTGTGGGGAAAAATAATGAATTCCTTTTTTCAGAGCAATAAATATTGATAATTAAACTAATGAAGTATTATTATTTTTTTCCAGGCTGGACATAGAATTGACCCAGGTGCTCATTATTAAAACTTTTTAATATATTTTTGCAGAATGAGAAAATGAACATCAGTGAACCAATAAAATTAACATGCCTTCTAAATAGATGATATAGTTACATACTTGTTAGTATTAGGGGATCCTACAAATTTCATTTACCAAGATATAGCCCAGCAGGCATTTTCTAGTGAAAAGGGCGCCTGCGAATCCCCAGTATACCACTCAGATCACCCCCTGAGGGGAAACGCAACTTGCATTCAAATCAAACGTTTTCCTATCAAATGCTCTACTAATGGCTTTCCTATGAGACCTAAGCCTGTCAGTCACCTACTACCTATTTAGACATGTTAAAACAGAATTTGTTGTTTATTTGTATTTCATTGAAGTGAGTCTGTTTTCTCATATTGAATTTGTATCCAAACCCCAGGTTGTCAATACTACTTAGTTAGATCTGCTGTTTGTTGTGTTTTTCTCTGCATGTGATCCAGGGGAAAAAATAGTGTCACTCATGCCACTTTCAACCCTCCTATAAATCCTTAAGCAGTGTATTAACTAATTTTATAAAGTAACTAACATACATATTGAAGGCTCTAGGAAACAGTTCTCACATTGAAAGCTGTTTTATCAGATTCAGCAATGCCTTTGCTATGGTAAGGTTTGCCTAGAAAGAAGCTAGAAAAATGACCAGTGTAAGGAAAAAAGAAGGGGGGGGAAGCCATTGTTTTTAATATTTCTCCTAAATTACAGTAAGTTTAATTGCCTGAGTTAAATATAGCTCAACTAGTCAGTAGACATACGTGACTGCTGTGATTTTTGTGAAAATTATTTAAATTAATTCTGTTAGCAACCTCTAAGTTAGTTTACTTGTGCTTAAGCCTAAATCTGTGCATTAAACATTCCATAAAAACAAGAACTAAGTGTTATGTTTGATATGCACTTCAAAAGCCTAAAAGGCCAAAGAAAGCCCTTCCTTAATTATTTAAGAAGTGTCTGTAAAGGAAACATGAGCAAATAGCATTCGTGCTTTCATCCCCAGTAACCTTTTATTGTCCTTTTCTTCAGATGGCCAAGTCAGTATATTTAATAAAGGGAGCAGCAACCATCAAAGAAGGCAGGGGTCTAATAAATGGTCCTGATTAAAGGCCCTGACAGGGTATGAACTTTGCATAAATTTTCCTATGGTGTCAGGCTAGGATCCTGATTGAAAACCCATTAACATAATCACACATTTAGAGGAAATGCTGTAATGTATCAAAAACATTTCCCTTAGTGTAATAATTTTAAGGACATTAAAATGCAAATGATAATAAGGAGCTGTGTTTTAGTGATGTTCTGAAAGCCTGATTATTCAAATATTTAGTATGAAATATGGAAGCTCCTTTAACTAATGCATCTACATGATTTCAAAGATTTAATCTATATTTGTACTTGAAAGACTTTTATACCACTACTGAATATTTCCTGTTAATTTTAGACTTGCAAAATCCAACAAGAAATTTAGTTTAAATGATACTGCTAAGTGCTAAGACCTTTTAGCTTGCTTTAAAAAAAAAAAAAAAAGTAATTCTGTGTTGAAACCAGGACACCAGCTATGCTCTTTCATTAAGTACTGAATTGTAAAAGTCCATGTTTTGGTATTGTTTGGATTATAAAAATAGTTTGCAGAATTCAAATCATCCTTTTCTCTGTTTCTATTAAAATATATGCTTAAAGAGATTGGCCATTGAATCACAGCAGTGATATTCTTTAATGCTAATTTTTAACAATAAAAGAAACACTATCCTCCCACACACAAATAGCCATAATTATGTAAAGAATGACTGCTTCAGACTGATGACTTTCAATATGCTTGAGTCTAGCATACTGGTATAAGAGGCCAGAAAGGTCAACAGTAATTCATAACTGCTATAAAATTGTGTAGCATCCTAGGGCTTCTGGAGGATGCTGACATTATCATGCTTCTTCTGCTGGTTTGTATATGTAAATTTGTGATGGGAAGTGCACTGCTTTGCCGTATCGCATGCAGAGCATCAATCAGGCAGTAGAATACATCAGAGTATTTTCATTATGCCTAGTTATTTACTGCATCAGAAGAAATTACCCTGGCAAGCCAAGCGGCCTTCTCTGGATAGCATGATATGACCAACCAGGTTTCAGCTCAGGAGTCTTGTAAACATTACAGGATTAATCTCACAATCACAATCATCAATCTTTCCTAGTCCTGCCTGGGTACAACTGCGGAGATTGGTAACCAGGCAATGTAGATTTAAATTTAACCCTGAACATCAAGAGCTATATGTCAGATCCGTGCACCATATTACAAACACCTATATTTTTACTCCAGCTTTAGTACAAAATGATGAAAACATAAAATTTTTGCACTTCAAATTCATGTCTAATTTTTCATTCCCATTTTTGATGCATTACAGGGATATGAGAAATATTCTGAAAAAGATACATTTCATAATACCAGACTCTAATGCTAAAATGATGCACTGTGGTGCCTAGATCTAATGCATGTATTAGAGACAACTGACACTGCAGTAAAATGTGGAGTAGTAATTCAGGTTCAGGACCAGACTTGGGCTCCTTGGCACCGAGCCATTAGAGGTTAGGGCACTGTAGGGATAATGTACTTAGCCTCTAACAAATGGAGCATTAAATACATCACGCTGACTCATAGGTGGCACTGGCACCAGTTTCTGAAATGACTGCTTGCTTGCCCTCTTACCAAAGGAGAAAAGAAAAGGATTCTGGCACACCTAACTGCTCTGTGTAAAAACGAGAAGCTGCGAAATGAGAGCAGCCTATACAAATGTTTCATCGTTGCGTGTTTAACTATGTACAGTATATAACCTAGCCTATTGAGGTAATGCAAAAGATAACATGTATTCTTTTTTTCTTTTTTTTTTTTTTTTTTGAAAGTCAGGTGATAATGATCATTTTTCAATGTCAAGAAACAATAAATATATAATGAGCAGATCACTTACAGAGACTGTGTGGCAGTTTAATTTGAACTCTGATCTTTATTTTTACTCCTGTCCAAAATACTTTTTTGCAGCATGCATCCTAAACACTTTTCTCCTTTTCTATCTCTGTCTGTGTTTCTCTCTCTCCCTCTGTCTCTCTCTGTGTGTCTCTCTTTCTCTCACATATATAGTTGTTCTGTTTTATAGAACACCTATAAAAATGGCTAAAAAGCTTCGGCACACTTTTATGCTTTACAGAAATATTATTTTCTGTGATTTTGTGACTTTCTTTTTATTTAATCAGAACTGCAGGCACTTTACTGCTATATATGAATGCATTCCCTCTGTAATAGGTTCCTGCTTAGCAAGAGAGCTAGCCTTTGCCTACTAAATAATCCTTGCATCGTATGCAGCAATCATTTTGTCTTAAGAAATTATGAAAACTGCAACACAATGCTTAGCTGATGCACACGTTTGAAAGCACTGATTTCAGAGGTGCTTCCTGATTTATGCCAGCTGAAGGTCTTGTTTAATGTGTGCTTTCCTTCTAGAGATGTGGTGACTGAACAGTTAAATGCAGAGAAGATGAGTGTATTGCAGTGCTTACTCCATTATTTCTGTCCACAATCCTCCTCCCCCAAATTGATTTTTTATCTTTTTGACCATTTTTAAATAACTAATAGCCTGATATACTTTTGTGACTATATCTAGTCACATGCTGTTCTCTTCATAGGCCCAGTTAAACCCACAATACATAAGTCTTCCAGTGCAGATAAGACAAATCTGCACCACCTCGCACCGTTTCACAGATCAGCTTGGTGCATGTGGGGGTGTGAGGGGTGGGAAACTTACCTGTCTGCAGACAGGGATCACAAAGCTCTTCAGGAGGTAAAAAGCACATTTACACACTGAGCTAGCAATATAATTCCCGGTTCTTTGTTGCTTGTTATCATAGCGAGATTAGACATTTCTTTGACCACAGGCTCATAGAAATGTCTTGGGTAGGCAGGAAGAGATGAGAATAGTATAAAAACTAGCCTGGGCTAGCCTCTTTGTACAGGGTACACCTCCTGCCTCTTGTGCCTAGAAATTCTGCAGTCTCTGGGCAGCCACAGTGTTATCCTATGGGCCCAGCTGTGGCACGGCGAATGCAACCTCCTATCCTTCTGCTGGTGTATTTTTAACTTGACCGCACTGGAGGTAGTGAGCAAGTACACAGCTCTGTACGCACACATGGATGCCCAAGACTCCTGACTCAGCCACTGGGCAGCTATGGAGTTTACAGACTTCGACCACAGCCTGTACGTAATGAAACGGTGGTATCTTCGCCCTCCTTGCAAAGACTCTGTAAAGCAAAAAAGCTCCATTCTCTCTTCCCAACTTTCCACAATTCCATTAAAAGAAGAGATTAATCTTCTTGTTCAGTGCTAGAAGACAGTGATTATTATTTTTTCCACATTTAATATTAACCGAAGACATGGAATGAGAAGCTGACTTATTGTAAACTACCACAGAAAGAAAGGCAGGCTGAAAATTCAGCCCTTTGCTAAAGGTGAATCCACAGTATGACATAAGGCAGGTCGCTAGACTCTAAACTTGAAGGAAACTTGCCCTAGAGAGTGTTGCAATACACATCAGCTTATTAATTTAGAGACCTATTAGTGACAGGCCACAAACCCACTCATAAATTTATAAAGAGTAAAGGACTGAACAGAACTGTTCAATTCCAGAAATTGCTCATGTGTTTGGTGAATTATGAAATATAAATTTTGAACCTCTTGTACTGGATACACCTAGGAAATTCTGAGCTGGTAATGTTTTATGGGCCAGGCAGATTTTTCTAAGCCTCTAAATGACATTGCAGTGTGTGCCATCTTACGAGCCCAGCAGAAGAGGCAAGGGAAGCATTCCCTCTGGGGTCCCTCTGATGTGCCTGAGCTTTTCTAGCTGCTGCTGCCCCCACAGAAAAATATCAACAAATAATGCCTAGTGGTAGGAGCCGAGAAGGCTAACTGGTGCGCTGAGGAGGGCAACACCCAACAGTTAAGGAAGTGCCCGACACCTGGAAGGTTTCTTAGGGAGTGAGGAGATGCCATGAGCAAAATATATTTCCATGACTCCTATCTTCCAGTCTCCCCATTGCCATTCATGTGGCAGAACCGCTAGTACACTCAGTGAACTGCTGATGTGGCTGCAGAGGTTACTGTTCCACCTGTAAGCAGCAGCAATGTAAGAGGGAACTCTCCAAAGCCTAAGTTTGGCTACCGATAACACTACCTGCACGATGTCCCATTAGAAAGGATATATGAGATCATTTTAACCATGCACAGTTTTGCAAGGCTTAAATTCTGCTTGTCTATACAAGAAGTTAGTATGCAGTAAGCAAGGGTGTGAGTTAACAGAGCACTAACTACAGCATCTCACAGGACTGGGCTCTTTGTTTATATGCTATTTAGTTAATAAGTTCTTTAAGGAAAGTACTTCATTCCTGTCTAAACAAGTACATTTTTATATGGATATTCCTGGTATGTATTGTTTGGTGCTACCCACTCCACTTTCCACTAAAGGCTGTCCCTGTGCAGTGTAGCCAGAGTGTTATAAATTCACATTAATGCTTACTAGCATCTATCTTCTCCATCTAGACAACCCCAGCCAAATGGTGGCAGAGCCTAAAGCAGGACCTGAAAGACATTCCTTTATACATAAGTCTGAGACTATCTCCCAGCTACCGCCCCAGCTAATCCCAAACTCAGTGGAGTTAGTGCGATACTGTGGGAGTGATGATTGTTAAAGAGCAACCACCAAAAGCAAGAAAAATCCTAAAAATATACAGGGGGATCAGTCTTGCTGGCTTACACCTAATTAATGAAATCTAGGACTCACTACTCCTCCTTTCAGCAACAGCATCCTGTACTCTCTAAAAAAACTCCACAAAATTATATTCTTAGATTTGCTGCTCTGAACTCTTCCACCTCTTAACACTTTGGCTTTGTCTTATCCCTTGCATCAAATATGATCCAACACTAACCTTCTCTCACCTCCTCAGAGTAAATTTAGGATGCTCTAGGAATCTAACTTAGGCTGTTATATACTACCTATCACTGCAGTATGTATGAGCTCAGCATGGCCCAAGATCGGGTTCTCTGTTTGTATGCCTTTTAGGTTATAAGGTCTTAGAGGAAAATACCCTGGCTTCTTCCCCGCCTTAATAGCCTAGCCTACTGTTTGCACTACACAAATAAATTTTAATAGTATTAGGACGAATTTCCAAAAAAGTTTATCCATTTTACCTACTCTCAACTTTACAATATTGGAGTCGCTTAATGTGACAGTATTAGCTGCACTTTGGTGTTGTCCAGCCGTAGGAAAAAAATGAAGACCTTCACCAAGTTGGGCAGAAGCTAGAAGTGTGCATGCGTTCTGCTTCACATAAATCTGTCAGCAGTTTTGGGCCTAGAGCCAGAAAGTAGACGGAACACCCCACCCTGCTAACAACCAGGTTGGTGGTAATGATAGACTAGCAAATGTTTTATGATTCCACTGGAGCCTCATCCCTGAGCCTCTGTGTTTGTAAAACTCATATGTAGAGTCTCATGGAGAAAGCCACATCCCCTGATGGGACAGAAAGCGCCTGCTAGTTTGTGTAGAGATTCCACCACAGCATATTTTTAATGACCACTTCAGACTAGTGACTGCTGCTTATGCACTGACGAATGTGTCCATGCTTAGTAGCTCTGACAGAGCTGGGATGAGCTAGGATAAAACTAGGCAGACCAGCTGGAAACCAGCCAGTCGACAAGCCTAGCATACTGTTGTAACAGAATTAATATTTTCCTTGCCCTCAGTTTCAAAGTTCTTTACTTTGAACATAAGTAATTTAGAGCAATAAAAGCTCAAATTGGGGGAACATTGATCCTGATGAAAAATTGGTGATTTTGGATCTTGATGCATCCTCCCTCTTTCCTAAACACTAGAAATTTTGTTCTGTGTGTTTGGAAAATACATTAATTTGAAAAGTTCAAAATACAATAAAAAAAAATTTGATTTGTAGTCATTATTTATGCTGGCATCTAGACCTAGGAATGTGTGTTTATTTTGGTGTGCATTTTCCTCTAAACATTACCAAAAACACCAAAGTAAGCTTTAACTGCAGTAGCAGATATCACAGTACATTCTTAGAACTAGGCAAAATGTGGATCCTGTGATCGGATAGTACCTAGCTATGGTCAAAATATATGCAACTTAATGCTGCAACAAAATAAATGTCAAAACACTAACATTAAGGTTCTTACTCCTGTTAGCTGATATTCTGCTCTCTTTTCCTCATTCTTCTTCCACTTCTTTCCTTGTTTACTTTAAAGAAAACATTTGGTAAATCAGCTTTCAGTAGCCAAAAAAGGAGTTGAATATATGGGTGTATTGGTACACAAATAAGTGATGCCTTATTTTCCTTGCAGTTGTATGTTTTATCTCCATCCCAACTCATATCTCTCTTTCCTTTTGCTCCTGCTCAGCATATCATACAAGGACCCTCAGATTCTTGGGCAGAAATTTTTCAAGTGTCACTAATTCCATCAATGCATGTAATATGTCCATAACTCTCATGCTCAAAAGTAAATTATGGATGTCTATAGAAAGATTCTACCCATAGATATATTTAAGTTTAACAGGCTTTGGAGGTATATGCTTTTTTTCCCCTTTTGTTTCTTCCCACTTTACTTCTTTCTCCTTCTCTCCTTGTCACTCCTCCTGAAGCTGCACTATTATGGGAAGATTTGCTTGTGAGAAGATGTGATTTGCATTACATCTTGAAGTATGTTAAATTTTCCTTCCCAAGTCAGGAACGTAATACAGGAAACACTTTTGAGCATTTGAACATGGGTTCCATACACTTTAGCATTTTCAATAAGCACAGTTGCATTGGTGGATCTTGGATAGAAGCCAGTATCTAAAATGTTAAGGTCTTAAATATAAGGACCAGGAAGTTGATTTGTATCTGGATAATGAATGCAGAAAACCATTAGAGTGTGCAGATTTCCATTATGATCTCTTGGCAGGTTTTCCTGCTTAAGAGGTGGGCTGCTGAGTGTTGCACAAGATGAAACTTTTGTGGAGCCCTTAGCCCTAGTTAGCAACATGGAGATGATAAAAGCACGAATCACAGTTTCCAGATCTTCCTTTGACAGGAATGGGCAGAGTCTCCTGGGAAAGTGGAAGTGCAACCATTTCTTACCACAATTATCTCTGTAGTCAGGACTATCAGTGAATCTAACAGCCTCAAGATTGTTCTCCATTATCAGCTAGTGGGGGGATATCCCCTGTTGAAGGTACAGTCAACATTACTGATTGCTCCTTTCAGTATTTTGCATTAACTTACTTTTCCTTTTAGGAGGTTGCTTTAAAAATTTTAAGCGTCTTGTTCAGCTATCAGTGGCCTTTTAGCTACTGAGGTTCTTGCATCAATTTAAACTTTTTTTCATAATTTTATGTTCCTTTTTTTGGGTGATAACATTGATTGTAGAGGCTAAGATGGAGGCGGTGGAGTTGGTGAAAGTTCAGCAAAATTGTGGTATTGCAATTATCTCCACAGATCCAGTGGTCTCTGAAAAGGAGGGGTGAGATAAATCCTTGCAGGGCTTCATGGAGATAACCTCTAGATGGACAGCTATCTCACAGTTCACTGAGATCCACTTAAAATTGGTTCTATACCACCTTGGGTGTTCCTTAACCAGATCACTGGAGGCCACCTATCACCATCACCCAAGCAGTCTGCATTGTCTATTCCTGCATGTAGCCTAAGGATGAGGGCTCCAATATATTGACATAAGTCATATCTTTGCACCACAACATTCTCATTGACCAGTCAAGAAAAGGATTTTAGAGAGTATTCAACAGCAGGTGAGATCACTCTGGTCAAGTGTTTAGTGTCTTGAAAGATCTATTGCACATTATGATGGTTGGGAGATTACTTTCTGTGAACCAGCATTTATGTTTCTGGTCATTAAAGTAGCCAGTTGCACTTTGCTAGCTTTTACTAGCTATTAGGGTCAGGAATTTGCTTGATAAATTATAATAACATATGTGAAGACATTTTTTGCATCTCTTAAAGTATACAGTACATTATTGGCCATGTCTATGTAGACTTCACCTCTTTTTTATTAAGTATTTGAATTGTGTTTGTGCATTTTTCAAAATAAAGTCCTGGGTACTCCATACATTAATGAAGAGGTCTGCATAGATTTTTTTTTTTTATATAGACTGAAGGCAGGCAAGATTCATTTTTCAGCTTTCTGAGTTTGGACAAAAATGCAAAAATACGTATTTGGTTTTGTGATGGAGACCCATGTATGTGTACAGTTGTATACCAACAAAGAGAACAAGCAATTTATGCCTAGCTTTTCCAGCCTGGTGAAGAAAGGAAGCCTTGAATTGCTTTTATTCCCCTTAGTCCAGTGCATTTAGAAACCAAAGACTGTACTGAACACAGGACTGAGGATGGTAAAGGAGCTTCTATAATCATGTTACACTGTGGTTTCTTCACTATGAGGAAAATTTTCATGAAAGACACACATGACTGATTTGTCCATCTAAAGTGGCACAAAGGATTTGGAACAGAGTCAAAAATCTCATCCTATAGAATATATACATATATCTGTATATGATTGTTGGGTGTGTAAATACTGCGTGTGTGTGTGTGTGTATTATGCTTGAGCTCAGATCTTGTTCTTCGTTTCTAGCCACAGCCACCAGAATCAGTGTGGAAAGGTTAAGGCACATGCTTCCTTTTGTCACTCGCTGTACGTTTATTTGTATATGTGTTTATTTAAATATGTACACACTGCAAAATTGAATAATTTGTTATCAATAATTGGTTATCAACAAAATACTGTTCATCCTTCTCTTTGAAAAGGAAGACTACAAAGGTCAACAGGACTGGCTGAACTTTTTGTTCACTGTGGCTCTTTATATACTGTCTGCCTTAAAAAACTTCATCCATTAATTTTTGGGTTACAAAACAACAGAGCAGAACTCCAAAATCCGGGGTTTTTACAAAACCCATATTCAAGAAGTGAGCTTAAAGTAATGGCTCTAACTCTTCTCTGCCTCTGCTGTTAAATAAATAACATTTATTTGATTGAAGCAATATCTGGTGTTATTTGATTGCTTTCCTTTGACAAGGTCTGCAGTAAATGTATGTATACAATACTATACATATATATGTATGTATATGTTTCAATCTTTAGCATGATCCTGCTTCTAATACTTTTATTAACTCCTACATACAAAATATCAAAGTTTATAATTGTTGAGATCATATGCTGTAAATGTAGCCATGGTTTCAGTCTCTAATAGTTGTTTTTTTTTTCTTTTATATCAGTAGATAATAATTTGATTGCTTGAGCTCTGACTTTGTTCTTCTCTTCTATTCATTGCCACCCAGAATCTCTTGCCTACCAGGACCACTGTGGAGAGGCTAGGGCTTAGGTGTGTTGTTGATGCTCCATGCAGATATGAAAAGAAGAAAAAAATAGTCAGAGGAACTACTTCAGCCTGGAGATTTGAGTAGCAGTCTCAGAGCAGTCTGGTTTAGGGTGGTGGGAGGTTTTTTTCTTTTCTTTTTTTTTTTTTTTTAATTTTAATCAAGATTTTACTGTATTTCCTTTTTTTCCCTCAGGGCTAGAACCTTGCATTCATACAGCACTTCACACAGTGGGACCTTGATCCTGACCAGGACCTCTGAGTGCTACCATTATACAAATAGTAATAAAACGAAGCAGAACAAAACAGGAGCCCTATGGGCTAGTTTTTAATGCTCCTATCTCTTCTTCATCAAAATTAAACCAATTGGAAGATAACACTGAGCGGGGGATTGTTGTTTTTTTTTTATTTTGACTATTGTACATTTTCATAACACACACATCATGAAATGAGTGCATGACTCATTTTCAAAAAGAAATGATAACACCGGATCCACTTGGTTTTACTAGGCAGGCTGCTATGCATACATTGTTTGGTGGCATCCTATTCTCCTGGACAAATAGTAATTTTTAAAAGGATTTAATGCTATGAGAAAACACTTACTTTTTAATTGTTATTATTGTATTATTTTAACAATTGTAGTCTGTTAAACAAATCCACAAAAAAATGCTTAATACCACAAAACCAGATTGAGCTAAGTTTATGAAATTTACAGATTACCTAAAATGCTAGGAGTTAATTACAGTCTGCTTTCCCTGGCATGTCAGCCTGATTAAATTTGGAGTTCCAAGATGAATTGGCCCAAATTCATTAGTGTTCCCCGGGTGCATATGTTGGTCAAGGTCAAGCAAAGCACATTGACTGTAGTGTTAGTCAGGAGGGGGAAGGGTTTCTAAAGAAGGTGGACTCCTAAAAGGTCTGGGGTTGCAGCAAGAAACTTTGATACTTTTTAACTTAATAAATCTTGACAGCCTAATCATGGCTAAGCCTTTGCAGTGTTATTGGTACAGATGGCAAAGCTAGACATATTTAAAGAGATCTCAGCAGCTAGTGGCAGGAGAGCATTGAATCCAAATGCACTGTTGGGCTCTCAGAGAAAGTGCAAGAAGGGAGGATAAAAAGCTACACAGCATTTCCATCTCTTGACATCTCCAACAGCCTCAGATACAAAATATGATAAGGCTCCTGCTGAGCTAATAAGCCCAACAAATGTCTGTGTCCGTGAAGTAGATGAAGTGGGATCAAGTAGTTGGGGGCTGCTGTATGAAAATAAGCCAGCACCCAGGGTATAATGGCACTGTAGAAAGCTGCAAGGTCAGGCTGATGACAGAAACACTGGATAAGTAGAGACCCCATCAGTAAAACAGGTTTGCCGGCTGGATCTGAGCCACATAACTATTAAAAAAAAAAATCCTTATGTTTTAGAAAACTCATCTAGTTTAGTAAATAAAAGGACAGTGTTTGGTTTGTTGTATGAAAAGCTGCAACAGTTTCCTACTTATTGCCATATAGATTGTATGATGAATTGCTTCTCTGCAAAATATTACATCAAAACAGATCTGAAAAGAGGATTATACTGAAAACTAAACGAGATTTTTAAAGAAAGCAGTAATATCAGATGAACCATAGATTTGTTCAAGGCCTGCTGGCATGTTACATTGTTTTTCTCTTAATTTTGTGCACATCAAGTATATCTCTATTCATCTCACTCTTAACTAGAGGTCTATGTGTTCCAATAAAATAATTTAAGCTGAAATCATGCTGGATATATGAGAGTGATAAATGCAGCTCCTTTCATTTGCAAAGAAAAATAAAGACCTATCTTGCTGAAATAGCATTAAAATAATAATTAGGCAGTGCCTGGAATTTCAGGAACAGGTCAAGCTGTTACATTAATTCTTAAAGCATCCTATTGACAAGTGCTATTTTTAAAGGTGTGTTTGAAAAGTACAGAACTTTCTAAATACCATGTGTGTTTGTTTATTACATTTGGGAGACAATGTAAAAAATCTGACAGCATGCCACAAAGGTCGTACCTATAATTCCCTTTAATTTAACTGTGAGATGTTTTAAATTTATGCAAACATAATTATTGCTAAATTCCAGTGTGCTGTACATGTGCTACTGAAGCCAAAACAAGCCAGATCTGGTCCTATGAGTAACAACAGCATTAGGAAAATAAATCAGTAGTGATAGATGATGAATATTTATGATTGTTTCTCTCCTACCATTTTAATCATTTACAGATATTTTCAGTTTTCATCCAGTAGAAGTGCAACTGAACACAGTGCCTCCCCTGGAGTCTTAAGGAGGATGCATAATAATGTGGCAACCAGCCTCCTTCCCTCTACTCAGGGCTGGGTCGTATATCATATTCTCAGGCTTGCATTGGGATGCAGAGCTGTGCTGCTCAGCAGGAGCTCCAGGAGGCATGGTGCCTCAGGCAGGCACAGTGTCTCCTGAAGCTCTGCGGCGGCATGTGGAGAAGTGTGTTGGCTGCTCCAGCCTTTGAGGCTGAAGCATGTTGCTCCTGCCTAACCCCAGCCAGATCTGCTGTGCAGGGCTGAGGGGACGGTGAGGTGACCCGGTCCCCTCCCAGGCCTGCTCCCACTGCGGGGGGAATCTGTGGCAGAGGCTCGTACAGCCTGAGCAAGGACTGCTATTCTGTTTGATCTTTCTGTGATGGTGCAAACTGGAGGGGTACCTCCCGTTAGTCCCCCTCTTCTCCGAGGCTTTTTATTTTGATTACGTTTGTAGGTGGTTGCCACTCACTTTAACAGCTCATGTCTCCCTCCCCTTTCACTTCCATCTTGCCTGCACATGACAGTATTTTTTCTGCCTTGCCAAGCATCCCAGTCTATATCTTCCCATTTATCACACAAACATCTCTGCACCTTTTTACTGTACAACTCCTTCCAATCAGCAAAAAGCCCAGAAGCAGTAATATATTTAAAGTACCCTGCCAGAGCATTTTCATTGCCTGATGGCTAAGGAGAGGAGGAACTGTGGGAGCTGGGGAACAGAGGAGTAGGAAAAGACCGAATCTCCTTTGTACCACACCCAGACCACAATGGGGTCTTGAGCACAAGTAGGGGGCTAGAAACCAAATAGTATATAAGACACAATGTCTGGCATCAGGAGAGAGACTTAGAGCTCCGCCCCATGTATTCACCCTGAAGCAGCACTGTAAACATCTAGTCCTGTCTTACATGGGTCAGAAAACACACTGACTTCATGTCCTTCTAAATGTTCTCGTAGTGCACTGAAAGCTGTAAGAAGCATTCAGCAGTGAATGGGATGGAAAACTGTATGTATACAGGTGGCACAGCTTTGCACCGAATTCAAAATGGGGCTTTACGAAATGCAAATGGAGAAGTGACCCCAGACAGAGGGCTGGGCTTTTCAGGGTAAGAGACATATAGCGGTTAATAAAATACCAATTATCAAATAACTGAGCATTGCCAGTTTACGTTGTTCAGAGAGGCAGACTCATTTCACCTTTTAAGCTGAACCAGACAATGGAACGCAATGGGTAATACCCTTAAAACTAAATGCATGAGATAAAGGATCAGTGTTTAGCTGCACTGTGGGTTATCTGGTCCATCACAAAACTATACAGATGACAGGTGAGTTGTAAAGAAGGAAGGGCCACGTTCTGGCTTAACAGCAAGTGCAAGGAAGGAGATGCTGAAAAGGACAGAGAACAAAAGCAGAAAGACAAGGGTTAGTTGCTAGACAACTCCTTTGCTTGGTTGAAAATGTTGCTGCTAGTGCAGCCCAGTTACTTAAATCTGCCTGGATTTTTGCTGCTACCAGTGGCTTTTCCTGTAGGTTGTAATGGATCTATATATCACATTGAAAAGCCATGGCTTGTTCTTTCAGTCCTGCTCACCATACTTCCTTTTCCCAAAGCAAGTATTCATGAAAATTTTCACCTGATTTTTGCAGTCATTGAATCTCAAGATAGATAATTTCAGGTAGATGATCTCATTCTAGCCTCAGTGCATCTCTTAAAGATTCACAGGGCTGAACTGTAACAATTCAGACAGCAGCACACAGATTTATCAAGACTCAGAACTGATCCACTTCATCTCAGTGTTAATGTTAGCTTTTTTTTCATACAGAAGAGATGATTACGAGGAACTGAAAAGAGGGGGGATGTGTTAAAAGAAGTTCTTAATTTGGGGGAGGGGGGAGCCACCTTCATTCCTATGCCTTATTAGTATTTGCAATAAAAGTGAGGTAATTGACTTCAACATATACCCAGTAGCTGTTTGACTCACCTGTATCACAGCAGAGACTTAACCTGGAAAAAAGTCTGAGGAAGAATAATTTCAGAAATTATTTGTGGTCAGCTGTGACAGGGAACGTCAGTGGTTATTTTATCCATGAAGCATGTACTTGTGGGATAAGGAGAACTATATTTTTAAGAACGACTGGAGATACTTAGTATTAAAAAAAGGAAAAGACATATTTAGCAGCTGGCACTGACACCTAAGGAACAGTGGTGGATTACTTCCTAAAATACAGAAAGATTTGAGGAAAAAATTCAGGGTGGATCTGCTCTCATTTTACAGAATACTTCTTAAAACTTGTTAAAGCATAGATAGAAGACTTGCATTAATAAGATCGTATCTTTACATTATTAATATTATTGGGTACACTTTTGCAGAAATAATTTGATAGTTACCTTTCCTCTTCTTCTTAGCAGCGGTTAAATAAGTTGTGAAATGAAGCCACTCATTGCCTTTTTGAGAATATTTCTGAATTAGTTTAATATGATTCTGGAGAAACAACTTCCTAGGGTTGTACTCAGTGCAGTACTTTAGTTTGCTTAATCCTTTCATGCTGCAGGGATTTAGGAAGACTAAAACAATCTCCAGCTCTTGTTGCTCTGAGGAGTTAAGGATCAGCGGACCTGAAATCCCAGGGTGGACAGCACCCTCAGTGCAACCAGTGGCAAGGGTAGGCTCTGTTTATTACCGTGCATCACCTAGCTGAATAAGTAAACCATATGTGGGAAGAAGGAGAATGTACAGTCATCTAGAAAGTGAAGAAATGGGCTGAGGGTTCCCAGAGTGCTATTCAATCCCATTGAAAATGCTTCAGGAAAATAGAACGCCTTTTTGTCTCAAATTCATATACCAGTATACCTTATCTGCTGAAACGCCAACTTGGGCTGAGAAGGACCATGTGCATGGGAGCTACCTGCTTCGCTGCAGAGTGGCACAGGAGAATGGCATCACCATGCACAAAACAGTGCAGCTGACTATCCCAAATGCTGTCAAATGCATTAAAAGAATAAAAATACAGAGAGCATTTTTCCCTGCTGCCAGTTCATTGCAAAACTTTCAGTTAGGATAGAATTTTTAAGCCTAATTTTCTAATTGACAGCCTCTTTTGAAGAACGTAGATCCCTTTTGCATACATCCAATGTGATATGGCACGTTAAAGAAATTTGGCTCATCGCAAAGAAAATCTGATTAAAAAATCAGTAATACACTAAAAGCTTCACTAAAAGGGTCTGCAAAACAACTAATATACATTCCATTTAAGATGATTAATTTTAATAACTATAGAAATGGATGAGTGTAAATGAAAACACAGAAGAGGATTTTGCTATCATCTCAAACACTTCATTTAGCTACTAATTTAAAAGTACATAGATTTTGAAACGATAGATAATAAAAATAACAGAATAAATTATATTATATAATTATTTTAACGTAATGGATAGCTTAAATATAGAAAATATTAATATCTTCAGCATAATTCATATATATGTATATATAGTGTAACTACCAATATATATTTATACCTCTAAAATACAAAGTGCAGGGAGTATTTTGACTGCATCTTCTTTTTTTTTTTTTTTCCTTTGCATCACAGTAAATATTTCCAGTGCTTTTCTATTCTTTCTTTTTTTTTTTCTCCTTGGAAGAAGTCTGTCTCTCACAGAACAAAGGAAATGATAGATGTGAGCTTCTATGATTGCTGAGAAGGCAGAAACAGTAATGACACTCAGAAATTTCTCTTCAGTTCAGAAATCATATCTAGTACATTAGAAACATTCAAGTTTCCAGAGCGCTATGTGCAAAATTCTGGCTTTCCCTAGGATCTTGGTTTGTTGTTAAAGTAAATTAAATAAAACACATCAAATGAGCACTTTTCTATCTAAAATATATGCCCTGTAGGATAATCGAATTTCTATCTCTTTTTTAATTATTTTAAATTGTTATTTTTGAGGCAGAACAGACACATAGAGTATCAGATAAGAATTGTATGTCTTTGTTACTAATGCAGTATGTAAGAGGCAATACATACTAGCACCTGAATGTCTAAGTAGTACAGGATTTGAAGGTTAATTGACTCACTGACACCTGAGATTGGATTTGTCCCAAACTTTTCATAAGTACAGAGACTTTTGTATAGATACATGTGTGACTCTGTATGTCTGTGACCTAATTCTGACTTTCCTCCACCTTCAGCTCAGAGGAAAGCCACTCTGAATGAGTTGTGACAAAAATATGGCAGGGGAGAGAGCTGGCAGTGAAAAGCAAAGATTCTTGAAAAGTGAGGTGCATTCTTTAATTTTTTGCTTAAGCTGCGCGTAGATATTTCTGGTTCTAGACAAAATTTGAGTGAAAAATGTTGTGATTTCAATAATTTCCCCTTACGTTTCCAAGAAATAAAGGGTCCATGGTTGTGTATACCAGAATCCATCAAAAATATTAACCCATTTGTCCACTGAAATTCAAAATTTGCCAAAGCCATGGGATTTGAAAGATGGGATTTAAGTTTACAGAATCGGGACTGTGATCAACATGGTCGTTGAATACTAATCAGCCTATAGTGGGTAGCCGGAACGAAGTGTCCCAGGATCTTACTTCACCAATTTCACTCCTCTGCCAGTACCTATTTTTCTGTTCAGTCCCACCTTTTTCTTAAATAACTTTGCTGGTTGTATCCGTCTGCAGTGAGTAGAAACAATAGGTCCAAAAGAGACTTACTAAACAGAATAACCTCATATATTCTATAATTGCTTAAACAGTGTCCAGAGCTTGACTTATAGAATTAACTTATTTTTCTGTTAGCTTTGGCTTAGGGTTATGAATTTTTATAATATTTACTAATGTGCTAACTGTAGGATTTTTTGTGCTTCTATTTAAATCAATACAAAGGCCATACTTACTTCAGTAAAAACAATTTTGAATTTTGAAATATTTTTTATCCTGCAATTGATATTCATTATTTGTTCCAACTCTTCACATAATTTAATCTCTATCTGAAAATAAAAATGCTATAACCATTTTTTCCTGCTCCCACATTTTAATTAGATGGTATAACACATTTTCTACATATTATGGCTGTACTTTGCCCTGAAGTTCGAAAGTGCTTTTATTTCTGATTTCCTGTCCATATTATATTTTTTTTAAAAGCAAACTATAGAAGTACAAAAAAATCTCATACTTAACCTTCTTAAGGTAAATAAAAATATTAAAAATTAGAATTTTTTAGATACTGTTTCTCTAGCAGGGCTGATTCAACCTGTGAAAATCTTACAGACATTAAACTGTACTTTCAATAGAAAAAAAACCCAGTCATACTAAGTGTTAAATGTGAACTGTTTAGACTGGTTCAGGCCTTTTGTACACCAGGTTATAATTGGTGACCAATGGTTTGCTCAACTATACTCATGAAAGGCAGCTAAAATCTTGACAATACCCTTTGGTCTAACTGGAGGCTAGCATATCACCACTAGTTACAAATGGTTGCAATGACATAGCTCTCTGCTATGACTCACACTTCAATTAACGTTGCAGAGAAGCCTTATTTTTTGCTTCATGTCAACATATTCCCCAGAATTTTCTTTCAAATTTTTATTGTTAGTTTAATTTTCATGTTCATTTGAATTAAAGGGAAAACATTTGGTTTTCATAGCAGTGTATGCAAATGTTTTGAATCACTGTGATTTGACCTTCTGTAGTTTACAAGCTGTGCTGGCAAAGCCTGGCTTTCTTTCAGCTACAACAACTGATATATTGCGTTGTCTGTGGTTGCTTGTTCCTGACTCTGAAGCCAATGAGGTTTTTTTGGAGCCTTTGTCCAAACTGTTGTAAAGCTATTTTGGGGGTATAGCAGCTTTTTCATCTGACAAGCTCAACTACTCCTTGCATTGAAGTTGTTAATATCTTTAAAAAAATCTTCCCTTGCTATTTGATGTATTTCTACACTCCTGGTACAGCTTAATACATGTGCTGACAACTACTCTAAATTAATTTCCAAATACGTAACACTTGCTACATATTTAGACTGCCTATTATTAGTTAGCTTTGGATATGTACCTATAGTGGCCTACTATTTACAGGGACAAGGAAAAATATCTACTGGCAACCTCATGACTAGGCATTTCACAGCTAGACCTGAAAGGTCTAGCTGGTATAAAAGCACTCTTCAGGGTAAAGTTGATGAATTGTAGTAATCCTGACTGGTGTCAGGACAAAGGAGTCTCTCTAATTGAGCATGGCTGGAGAATCAGTAAGGGGTAGTATTAGTTAACCGGCCTAAAATGAAACTTTCAATAGGCCATCCCTCCCCCTCACACAGAAAATGAATTGGAGCATTAAAGCCACCCCCCTACATCATCTCTTATCAAAGACCTCCATCCCTTGCTCATATACAATATAGCCTGCTCCATAGGCTCTGGTGCCAACACTGCTGTTTCCTCCATTACATTGTGCTGTGCAAAATTAACTGCTCTTGTAAATGGAAGCAACTTTGACAGCAATGCAGCTTTACCTCTTTGAACCACTGGAGGATCATATGAATAATATTCATCAGTTGCTGAAGAGAATGAGAGAGATATCTGCATTATTTTTATGAATACCAACTGTGGCTCTGGAGTTTATTTCTTTGATCTTATCCTGCCTGACTGGGTAGTTCCAAGAAAACTTTTAAGGAATATTTAAAGAAGACAAACAATAGTGAAGAAAACAAATTATTAGACAGATTGTGAAGAAACCTTGTGGAAACAATAAAGAACCTGGAAACTCTACCTGCATTCCCTATACCTGGCTATTAAGAGAAACCGGACAAGGTTATCCAGGTTTTGTCTTCCCAGCCCAAATCTGGGATCTAAGGGGACAGTAATCTCTAAAAAATGGTAGAGGTATCAGCAGCTGAAGAAAACTGCCAGAAAAAGACTTATGCATTTGGTTCCACAAGAGCTGGTGATAACCCTTGCCTATGAATTAAGTGCATCAGCTGAGTGGAACTTATCAACAGTATACAAATAAAAAAAAAAATATTGTTAAACAGTAAGGGTATACAGGTCTTGCTGCTTCACCCACTTGATATACTTGCTATGCAGCTTTGAGAAAATAAATAATGCTTTGTTTTAAAGAGGCTGTTATGGATCACTGAAGGCTATCTAGAAAAGTAACTTGAACTCTGAAAAAGTATTTTAGTGTGTCTTGCTTCCACATGTAAAAGCTTTGGTTCCCTTCAGGAATGTTATGCCAACATTGTGAACCAGAAGTCCTGACATTTTGTGCTGTAGTCTGGATGTAAAAAATAGCCATGGTTCAAGTCCCGAGCAGGTGCATCTCCTAATTACATGGTGTTTGCTTGAAAACCAGCTTCAGACAATGATGGTTCCAGAGCTGTGCCAAATCCTTTCATTCTGCCTATGTCTATCTTTATCTCCTGACAGTCCTTTTCTTTGACATAACTATTAAAAGATGAAACTAAAAATACATAAGTTGCCTTGTTGAAAATCTTTTTTTAGTGGATAGGCATATAAGACCTTCATATCCTGAAGAAGAGGATTTGCTATATCAGCAAGTAAATTCAGGGGAAAACAAGAATTTTGGTCCCTTTGACTTCCTGATATGCTTTCTGGAGGCATAGCATGCTTGCTAACATCTGATCAACAGAGATCTCTGAGAATATAACATAAAAATTAACTTACAATATATAAGAAAGAATAGAAAGTTGTCTTTTAAAGATTAGTTAAGGGTTTGCAGAACTAGTTGCTTGAATTGTTTTGGAAGACTGATGGGGTAAAATAGTTTTAAAATTATTTCTCTGCTTGTCGGTATAGACTTAACTGACTGGGCATAACATAGTACTGTATTCTAAGCCCAAAGTTGTCAATAAGCACTGAAAAGCTGGTAGTCATATAGATGGGCTTTGTGCACCATTACAGTATGATGCAGATACATTTCTTTGTCCTCAGAAGAAGGAAACAATCCTGGAACTGCAAGGCATGTCCATAAAAACATATTTTTAGTTAGCATTTGAATGTAGACGTAGAGGGCAAGACTGTTTTCTGGTGCAGAAAGCAATTGGGGCTGCTGTGCTGACATAGGAATCTCTGGGACTAGCATCCAGAAAGACAGTCTTTGAGTGGCTGAATTTAAGATTTCTAGTTGAAAGCAATGTAAAGAAATTTAACACTTAAATACCTATGTTCACAGAAATACTCGTGCCCCTTCTAAGTGGACTAGGTGCAAAGGTATAGAGTCTCTTCCTCCAATTCTCTCCTTCTCTACCTGCAAATTTAAAATGAATTATACAGTGGGATAGCTATGGCAAGAAAGACTGAAATCATTATACCATTTAATCTTGAGAAGCGGAGCCCATGTTCAAGTTCTTGCTTCAGATCAAACTGAAGAAGGATGTAGGCCTGAAGCCTAGATAACTGACCATGCAATATATGATTAACATGAATTATTCATGATAAGTAGTAAACTGCTGCAGCCTTTAGCTTCAACTACAGCTGAAGGATTTCTACACTCACCTTGTTATTTCCCTACTAGTGTAGCTAGATTGACCAAAGTATTATCTATGACATTTTAGCCAAATTTACCATATTATTTAATATACTCATACTACTATCCTGACTACTTGTGAAATTTGTGTTTCCCTGAGTAGTCTGAGAAGTTGTGGTGTCCCTTCCCCACTACTGCTAGTGCCTACAAGTATCCTTATAAATCTTCATTTCCATATAGTATTTGTTTTTATTTTAAAAGCAACTAAAAATAACTTCTGTGCTGCTCCCCTTCCTAAATCTTCTGTTTCTGAAGAGATGTCTGTCACCACTATTGTATATTATATACCTGTGCAATGTCTTGACTCTACATATGCTGAAACTTCTTCCATTCTTCATAACCCCAAGTCTTCCATAATGCACTTTCTTCTCCTCTCTCCCCTCACCCCTTACACAGTTCTTCAGACTTTGGCATATGTAGAAGGCTATCATCTGACTTCTTCCATGTATGGAGATATTGTAAGGAGATATATGATTCCTTCATAACAATCATCAAACTATTTTACCAACACCTCATATCATTACAATGAAAATAACAGGTTTCATTCTTGTTCTTAGACCCAGCTTTGTGGGGGGTTTTGTGCGCATGTTGTTTTATTTATTTTAAGCAATAGACCTACCCCTACTCCATCTTATTCTACAACTATAGTACTGGAGCTTGATGGAAGGGAGCATGTTTCACCCTGAAAAGGAAGACCTTTGAATTCTGACAGCTTTCTGTCCTCATACATCACACAACATCAAAGATGATTCCGGTTTGTATTTCTTCTCCATTTGCTGTTTCTTCTTCATTTGCTGTTTTTCCTTTGCTTTAATTTTCGGTAAAATGGAAGCAACTTACAGATTCATCCAATCAAAAGTCTGAAAATGTCCACTTTTTTTTTCTATTCAAAATTCAAATTAAACTTTTAGAACTCATCCTTTATTTAGATACATCCTTTATTTGGCCCTTACCTCTGCTACTCACTACTACTGTCCTGATTATCTGACACTAAGGCATCACAGAAAAGAGGAAATCAAGGTTTTTCCTGTCTTATTCTTTGGTGTTTGCCTGCTCTTTATTGGTAACAAATCTTTCCTGAAATCAGCTTGCGTGTGACGAGCTAACTTAGGTAAAGCTGAGGTCATCAGGAACTGCTTGGCAAGGTCATAGAATCACAAAATTGTTGAGGTAGGCAGGGACCTCTGGAAGTCATTGGTCCAACCCCCCTGCTCAAGCAGGACCACCTGGAGCCCATTGCCCAGGACCATGTCCAGATCACTTTTGAATATCTCCAAGGACGAAGACTTGGTTCCCCGCAACAACATCTGGGTACAGGGATGGGTCTGACACTTGAATGAAGAACATCCTTGTGGAGCCGAGTTGGATAGCAGGCTGGTGCTCTAGATAATGAAGTGAAATACTGGCTGTGAAGGATTTTATGACAAGGTTTTGTACCAGAAATGAACAGGGGCTTGGTGAGTGCCAGATGCTCAGGCGAGCGCCTTATGATTACAGCATGAGAGTTTAGGCTCCAAAAAGACTAAGCTACATCGTACTTGGTAAGCACTCTAATGTTGTAGCTTTTAGCTTCTTCTAGGGCTTGAACCTACCACACTGACATATGGTGTCAGAGAAATCAAAATGACTGACTGTAATTTTGGATTCTTGTACACATCCCTGCAGCACAGTATAGTATGGTATATAATTAAATTTAATTACTATATGAAACAAGGCTTCTCTCAACAAAATAGGCATTTCTGGTTCTTCTACCCAAACAGCATACAGTGGAACTGAAAAAAGGACAGAGAAGAGCAATAAAAATGGTCAGATGTATGGAAATGCTTCCACACATTAAAAATTATGAAATAGATCAGGGCACTGCAGTATGGGGAAGATAAATAAATATTATAAAATGAAATAAA